>NW_009714364.1:105863-114015 GCF_000703405.1 Apaloderma vittatum
ATGACAAGCGTTGCCGCAGTGTCACTCGCAAGGAAGGGGAGAGGGGAAAAGGAGGCTTGATTTGTTACTGGTACTACCGAAAGCTCTTCCAACAGCTGGGATCTTGTTCTCCTCATCTTAAATATCATCCTCAGCCCCTTCTCCTCCACCTTTAGCCAGGGAAGCAAATAACTGCTTGTATTAATTTCAGCAGTTATAGCCCACAACCATTCCAAGCCATTATTTTTTAACAGGGCAGACAGCACCCTCTTTCATTGCTCCACCTTGCACCTCTAACAGATCTTTGTTTGGTTCATCACACAGTTTTTTCTTATTTATACCTTTTTGGAACTATGCGCCAGGCACAGCTGCCCTACGTGGAGGGTGCAGTGACTCACATTAAGAAATTTTTGCTGCTTTCTGCATTCCTTGGAGCAAATTCTGCTCTCCCAAAAGCCAACTGAATAGCCAAGCGAGGGCTTTAGGCAAAGCCTGCAGAAGCATCGTGCAAATAAGAAATTTCCAGGACTGGGCGGCACATCTCTGCCACCGCCTTGGTTCAACGGGCATTTAAGTGCCCACACAAGACATCCCAACATCCCGTAAGAGAAATGCCTGGTGCATTTTATTACATGTTGTCATAGAAATGCCAGAAAATTCCCTGAAATCAAAAGGGGAGTCATTTTAGACAGGTCTCTGTGAAATGCAGAATTCAACAAGCACTTGGGATTTTCACAGCAGAGGCTGTCATCAAGTGCATCACTTCTGCCTGTTGAGAATACTTAATAAATCACTCAGTGCTTGACCTTTGTTTCTTTGCTCATGAAAAATGAACTGCAGCCAATTCCCAGGCGTCTAAAATACTGTCCCTGGTCTATTATAGTGGCTAGAACACCACAGCTACCCCAGGTCAGACCCCGGACCCATCCAGACGCCTGGGGAAAGGGGTGAGAACAGGGCACTGATACTTCTCTGACACATTTCTGCAGCTTTCAGCAATTTATGATTCAGCAGCTCCCTAAACTAGAGCCGTTATCTTGCATTTAATAACCCTCAAAGGGCATTTCCTCCTTGTCCTGACTTTTTAAACTCACGTACTTTTCACGACTTGCGCAGGAAGGCATCCCACAGCGCAGCGACACGACTGATAAACCAGCAGCACCTCCTTCCGCTCGTGCTGAACCTGCCTTTGGAAAATTCCACTTGATGTGCAGCTCTCACACTGGAACAAGAGCTGAGTAACTGCTTCGTGCTCACCTTCCCCATTCAGCTCCTGACTTCACAGCACTCCACAATATTCCTCCACATCTCCCTCAGATTATTCCTGGGTTTTTTGCCAGACTCCAGCCCTGCCTTCTCAAGTGCTCTTCCTACAGTACCCATTCCATACTTTTATTAATCTTGCTGCTCTTCACTATATTTTCCAGTTCTTAGTCTCGTCTGAGACAAGAACACGCAAAATGCACGGAAATCTGGGTGCATGCAAGGGTGCACACACAGTGGCACGATTCCCTAAGTCCTTCCTTGCAATTCCTAACACACAATTCACTTTTTCTGAGCAGTCTTTACTGACCACTGTGGCAGTACCTCACCCTGCCACCATGATCTTGTTTCTGAGTAGCAAGTCAGCTCGGAGCCCATTATTACAGAAGATTAAGATCAGGGATTTTTCTGCATGCATGGCCTGATTTTTATCGGTGCTAAATTTTACCACTTATTAGATTAACGAGTCAATCAGCAATTCTTTCTACGAAGCTGCCCTCATTTCATTACCCCAAACAACCCGGTACCATCAGGAAGCTGTCTTGTTGCTTTTCTCCTCCCTTGCAGATCACAGATGAACACGGGGTATGTTACAGGCCCAAGCACTGATCGTTCTGGGACTCCACCAGTTCTTGCCTCTCAAGAGACCTTTTCCTTACTCTCCAGCTGCAATTCTCCCCTGCAAACCTGTCCTCCAGTTCTGTTAAGAGCCTTTGCTTATGACGAGAATCACACAAAACGCTTCCCAGTTTTACTGAGAAGATTTAGAACTGTGGAACACAGCCACTGTTCCCCCTTCTCTTTTGCTTTGCATTACCCTAGTACTGCTCATTATTTTTCTCATTCTTTTCACAAACTTTGTGCTTTTATTAAAAATCTCTTTGAAGAGGCCGTTATAGTTTTCCAGATATGGAATGCAGCCATCCCAAAACTGTATTCTTCACAAAAAAAAAAGGGTTGATCTTGCTGCTAGCAGCAGAATATCCACCTATGGCCTTAGTACTTAATATCATCAATTTATAATCTATATCAAAGCTGAATTCATTTAGTAAACAGGTTATTCTTGAACGTTTAACACTCTAGAAAACTGTATCTCCTGCCTCTCCTTTAAGTTACGTCACAGACTCATAGAATGATTCAGGTTGGCCTCTTCCTTACTGCATTGCCTGGTGTGTAGCACCTAGCTCAGCCAGCTCCAAATATTTCATCTTCCCAAATGAAAAGAACCAACAGAACTTCTAAGAGCTTTTATTCAAACATCATTCCCACAGAACAACTTGCAGACAAGGTTTTGGGCTTGTTGAAAACTCAAATGTCTTTCATTCTAGTGAATTCCCAAGAAGTTTCTCAGAAGGAATTAGAATTTCTAAGACTTGTGTAAGATGAGCACTGTTCTTGAGCTCTGCTGTACCTTTAGCACCCACCTCATTTAGAAACATCAGTCTTGGGGAGCTGTGAGCAGACATTTTCAGAGCAGTATTAACAAAACAGCCGCACTGCTTATGCAGAGAGGCTGCTCGAGTCTTTCGGTATATATTGCAAAATCTTCCCCTTTTGCGTTAGACTAAGAATCGCCCGTGTCACTATACAGAAGAATTATCTTCACTCCTTTGTCTCCTTTTAACATTATAGCTTTACTTTCATTTTCTGATCGCCCTTTCCATACATGGGAAAGTTAACAACAAAAAACATACCCAGAAAAAAAAGTCCTAACAAGGACAACTTTGCCGTACAAAGCTTAAATCGTAAATGAAACCAAGAACAAAGCCATAATCATGTGCTTCCCTTAGTCTGCCACCCTGCAAGCAGACAATTTAAAATTATTTGGGAAAAAAAAAAAAAAAGAAACAACGAGTTTTTCTGAAACTACATTTTCTTCCCTTTAAAGGAAAAAAAAAAACCCACCACCCACCGTGCTGGAGTCTCACTGTAACCATAGGTTTGTAGCTGCCTTGACCCAGCCCAGGCATCGTTGCACAAGAGAGCAGCTCTGGTGACTCAACCCAGAAGCATCACAAGTCTCCTGCAGGACTTCCCTGTGCAGCTCAGGGAACATAAAGGCGAGGCCAAGATTAAAGCCAGCCAGATGCAGGGCAGGGAGAGAATCCAGCCGCTGCACACAACAAAAGGTGGCTTTTCTGGAAGGCACTTGGAAGGGGAGCTGTGGTCTTCCTAGCCTTCTGGGCGATTCTTTCCAGCAAGCTCACGTACCATCGTCTTTCTTTTGGGTGTGCAGAGAGCTCCTGGGGAGCTCAGGGATAAGAGTAAAGATACTCTCTATATTCGTGTAGTTCTGATATCCAGAGACAAGGTCTTCTTCACATTCTTGGAACAGAAAGCCAGGGTAAACAGCCTCAGCTTCTCAAAGCCCCAGACAGCCCTGCCCTTCCCATCTGAACAACCGGCAGAAACGAAGCTCACCTTGGGGATTTTGGCAAATCGCCCGAATCGGGTATCTCGGATGCTGGTTATATCCAGAATTTCCATTTCCTACAACAGAATAAGGACAAGGAAGATGAGGAAAGACAAAGGAGGAAGGAGAGAAATCCATTGCAGAGCCTCCAGAGGCCGCAGAGCAGGTCTCAGCTAACACCCTTCACTGGGGAAGGGCTCCCCACCAAGGAGAACCCAAGAGGGGAGCACCCACTGTAGGACACGCGTACGGTTTTACCTGGGGAAAGCCACGTGTTAATACAACCCCCTCGTGTTCTCAGCCTGTTTTTTGCCCCCACGCACTCAACACAGAGCAGCTGAGCCGGGAGGGAGGCAGGACCACCTCTCCCCAGGTCATTCCCAGCAAACCTTCATCTGATCACGTCTGAAGCCATTCCCATGGAGGACATTCCGCAACCTTCCCTAGGCAGCCCGCTCCTGGCTAGCTGTCCTGTTTATTTCGTTTGTTCTTTTAATATCCAACCTGAATTTCCTTCCTCTGTTTCTAACTTGCCTGCTCACCACAGATCTGGAGAACAAATTATACTTGTTGCAGCAGATAATGCTACTTTCCAAGATGACAATACGGAACAATGCGGATACCATGTCTTCTGGCTGTATCCCCATTTTATGGTCAAGCAAGATGGAAATTTTAATCCTAATCCCACTCCTTTCTGAATCCCTAGTGCAAAAGCAGTCCAGCAATGCCTCCTTACCCCAGCCCCTTTTCCAGGTAATTAAATCCGCTGTACCACTAAGCCAGTGAAATATCTCACTTCTGCTGAGTGACAACAGCTCCCCGTGCCCCATTCCGTGCATCTCCTCCAACGCTACCACTTCTGCCGGCTGCCTGGCTGCAGCTCTTACTGAACAAAGTCCTACTGCCAGGAGCAGACCTTGGGAGGGGACTGAGAGGGATGGAGACGGCTGCAGGAAGTGACAGTCCCCAACCTCACAGGGCTGTTCTCAGAGGACACGGCTGCGTGGCAGTGCCTTGCCCCAGCTGGCACCAGGCCACAATGTTCTAGGAAGGCCGAGCTCCCCAAAACACACCAGGTCTCCTGGCCAGGGTGCAGGACTACTGTCTGTGTCTTTATCTACCATGCCTCTTCTGCATGTAGGTCACGAGGAGGAAGTCGAGCTGAACCACAGCTCCGCTCTGGAAAGCAGAAGTAGAGCCCAGCCTTCCACCTCCAGGCAGCCAGATCTCTCTACCCTTGTTGCTGCTCATCAGTGAAGAACTGAATTCTCTTTCCTCAGTTTGTTGTCTCTCAGTCCCCTTCAGCAGGCACCATCCTGTGGTTTACCTCCAGCAGTGTGCACACATCAGCCTGGCCTGAGAGGGGCACAACTCACCCTCCAGACTTGAAGAAAGACAAATGTGAACAAGCACGAGACTCCTGGGTCCTTTGTATGGGGGGGTCCCAACTAAGTGGAAAGAGTACCTGAGCGCAGAACTTGAGCACTTAGCACATTTTAATCTCACACACTTGAGCTGGCTATTTGGAGACCAAGCGATGAAGTCTTGCCACCTACCTTATTCTGATAGGTCCAGTATAAGTAAAAGCCCTTTGGATCCACTCGAAGAATCACAGGAGAAGCACTTGCTGTTTCCTGACAAAGAGAAATGACAAATCAAACAATAAAACAGAAAAAAAAAAAAAGGTTAGCACCCTTACGTGACTTGGAGAACCCATCACAGGATGTGAGGATCCCAGTTCAAACATAGACCCAGCTGGGTGAATCATCCTCCGTTTTATGAACTAGATGACTTTAGGGTATCTCCAGAGCAACGGTGGGAGGCTGTAGAAGCTGTTCTCTGCTGAAACCCAAGTCTCACCTAACACTACACATTTAGCTAGAACAACTCTCTTTCAGCTTTCTATACAATGAAATAAAATTTTTTAAAAAGTACCTGTAGATGCTGTTAATTGTTTCATTTCAACTGCCTTCCCTCTGAGGCACCTAACTTCATTCTACGAGCTCCAGAAGCAGCCTAGGCCAAGCAGAGACAGCATTCATCCACGGCTTCCACCACGTAGGTGTTCATGCTAGTTATCAGGACTCCTAATTGCATTCAATCTCTGATGCCACAGAGGAGAGGATCATAAGGCCTATCAGCCATTCCAAGAAGGCTTCAAATCCAATTCAGGAACCTGAAATACCCAGCTACTGAGACAAAACCAGTAATGGAATTGGGGAGTTGTATTTGTCACTTGGGCCCAGGTTCTTCAGTTCATTATTGAACGTGTACTTCACTCCAGAGCGAATCCCTATTTCCAGGGAGCTCCATTTCCAGATTTAGTTCACCCCAGTTACAGCAAACTGCCCATGCCACAGTGCTTCTTACGGTCTCCTTTCACACCCTGCTGTCTCTCTCGCGCTGTACCAGGGGCAACACGTAGCTGCACAGCATCATGCCCACATTCCCTGAGCTCTCGGGCAGCTCCCGGAACAGGAGCCAAAAGCCACGAAGAGCAGAAGAGCCACTGGAGCACCACTGTCGAGTACTGGGTCATGTTTCTCGATTAACCTTATCTCCTATGAAGCAGCTTTCTTGAAAGCAAGTTGAGGCTGCAATAAGGACTATCACCCATGTGGTAGGACTTAACCTCTTTAGTCTTCTTGGCAGCCCCAGCTTGCTGGGTGCCAAACAGAGCCAAGCAGAGTTGCTCCTTACCCCAAGACCTTGCAACTCACTCAGCAGGACAGGTCAGAACAGTCCTGCCTGTCAGCTCCTCTAGAAAATACAACACCAGTGCTGGAGGAGGTGAAGGCACTATAAAAAAAAGTAAATATCGCTTTTCTCAAGAAACTGGTGTGTACAGTGAAGGCTTTAGTCCAGTTCCAAACTGTACAGAGTGATGTAAGGAGCCAATCTGATCTACCTTCGCCCCTTTGTCTCCGATATTGTGGAAAGAATTCAAAACTGTTACCAACAGCACAGTCAGGGCAATTCAAACAGTGAGACAGAAAGACACAGACCCATGACCTCTAAAGAGCATCAATCCTGCAGTCTGGAGCTCTTGCCGTCATCCTCTGCAGCCTACTCCAACTGTGGAGTGGGAAAGCATGATGAATTGGAGCAACGTGACCAGGACAGCCCACTTGTGGAGAAGGCTTTCGTTATTGTTGGAGGTCAAGTCTATAAACTGCTTCATACTTCCAGGCAATCCTTTAGAAATGTTTACAAATCTGTAAACCTTAGGGAAAAGTCCACACAGGGCTTGAGCTCCCTAACTCCTATGGTTGCAGCAGCAAATAAATACTTGGTTGGTCTTTGGAACCCCAACCTGACTCCCCCTGGGTTTCAAAGGAGCCTAACTACCCCAGGAGTTCCCAGGGAACTACTTAACAGCTTCCAAGTTCCGGGAAAGCTGTCGCCCAGGACCGAGCACAGAAAGTCATTAGCAATTTTAAACAAGTTTGGCTCCTGTTATTCTCTGAAACCAAATCCCTGTTCAAATTCAAAGAAGTTGCAACTGCATTCTGCAGACAGCGGCCCTGCTGGAAAGGAAGGGAAGGCTGTGCTTTCCACCATGCCCTGGTGCCATCCTCCTGTTTCTGTAGAGCCAGCAGAATAACTGCTCAGGGATATTCCAACCCGTATTCCTCATCCTTTCTGCCAGCTGCACGCTATAACGCTCGCTCCATCCTTGGTGCCGCTGCGCCAGCCCTGCTTACGCCGCACACAAGCCATCCACCTCCTCCGCACGCACTGCCTTGGGACCTCAAACCCTTCCAGCTTTACGCCCACCAAAGCGAGCGCTAATCCCTCCTGCACTGATGCTGAAGGCTCCTTCTAATGCGCATCATTTGCAACACCACATCAAATGTTTCCCCCAGATCTTGGTGAATAATCATAGCCCGGCCTGCCTGCCCCTACCTGCTCCACAGCACTTTGTCCTCCAGACTCTGGGGATGGGCAGCTGCTGTCCCCCTGCCCAGGTATGTGGCTATTAAGGGAAATACTCTTTTGCCTTCTTGGAAAGTGAGGAGGGGGACTATTACCTTCAAATTAATTTCTGCTTTCCCCTCACAGTGAAAGGCAAACAGAGACTGCAAACTGGAGGACACCAAGTTGGAGAGAGAAGCCGCTTTTTGCAGGCGCTGTTAAGGGCCAGGCTCCTCGCTGCTCGGCAGCTCCAGCCCCACAGCCGGGCGGGCGTGGGAGGACAAGGCTCCCCCTCGGACCCGCTCCAGCAGCAGGGCCATAAGAGGAAGCAACTTGGAGCCTGATCTCCCCTCTGTCAGCAAAGCACAGAGAGGCCGCTCAGCTCTGGAGGAAACCCACCCCTGCAGACAAGCCAGAACGCAGCGTACGCCCCTCGCCCCAGCAGCGACTGGTGGCTCACAACCAGACAGGACCCGGGGTCCTACCCCGTGCCCTGCACACAGAGGCGGTGGCACACTCCATGACTTCCACCCTCCACAGCAACGAGAGGTGCAGAAGGCACATCTCCAACCCCTAACACGC
>NW_009714365.1:0-4294 GCF_000703405.1 Apaloderma vittatum
ACGGCAGGGAGGTTGGATTAGGTGATCTCTATTGTCCCTGCCAACTTAGAGCATTCTACGAGTCTATGAAAATTGCTTTAAGGTTCACACCTTCTCTTGGGCAGCAGTTTGTAGCCACACAAGCAGAGTTGTTACAGACCCCTATGGCTTGTGCCTTCGGGCATCCCTCTTCCCCCCCTCCCTCCTACATGCCTATGCTTTAAAAGACCTTCCTTTCACTGGCAGCAGATGGAGGAGCTCTGCAAAGCAGGCAGCCAGTGCTACTGCTAGAAGTTCTTGCACCCTGTCCTCCAGGCAGCAGTCTGCAATTTTCTATTGACGAATATTAATGTTAAAATAGAATTATATTATTCTTTGAATAGTTTCCCTAGGTGCTGCTTATATGAAACATTTCAAACAAAACTGGACAAACTAACTTCAGGAAGGACCAGCTGCGGGACTGAAAATGATCCATGTCTCCAAGCACATGGAGAGCTTCACTTTCTTGTTTGCTGCAGCTCTGGGAACATGCAGGTCAAACGCAGCAGAGTGTAGATCACTGAGTGACCATACAGGTCCTCTGACTGGGGGTCATTTAGCATCACTCAGAGCAACCTGCCAGGTTCCTGGCCATCCTCCATGCATCCACACCTCATATGTGCATGCCACTGTGACCAGCTTAAAGGAAGCCTGCATCTGAGATAAAAAACACGGAGATACGCCTGCAGGCAAGGCACTGAAAAATGATGTTTGCAATATTCTGCTCTTGCATGTCACTGCTATGCCACCAACTTTGTAGCCCTCATATCTTTCAAGGAAGGGAGGGGGAGACGGAGCTGTAGAAAGGCCTGCTGCTATCTACCGAGGAGAGCATGCTAAGTCTTTCTGACTACTCTTTGTAAATCCCTCATGTCCTGCTCCTTGGGGAAAGTCAGTACTTCACTGAGGTAGTGTCACGGGCATCTGTGGTGTGAGGTGGTGGACCAGCACATATCAGTAAGGGTCTAGGTCCAGAAGAGGGTGTCCTGGCAAGGCAGGAAAGCCCGAGAATGACTTTGAGCAAGGATAAATTACTGGATTGAATCCCTCCTTTCTGCAAGGTCACACCAAACTCCTGTCACAAAACAAAATCACTAAGCCCAGTAACTAATATAATCAAGCACTTACCTGTACTATAATGGATGTAAGTGATCCTCATTTACACAAAATGAACGTGGAGAATGCAGGCATGTTTTAATGACTCCCAGGACTACGAAGATTATATACTCTTTTGTTATTTATCTGTTTACTACCATTTTCTTGCAGAATTAATCTCAGGCAACATCCTCTAAATCAGGGCTATGAAGTACCATAGATTTATGCCTGATAAAAGAAAACACAGGCTCCTCGTTATTAATATGTAAAGCCTTGAGATGAAGTCACATCTGTACGACTATCTATTTTGGTGGACCATGCGTGCTTAAATCTCAGCCTTGATCTTTTAAACTATCAAGTCAGCCATAAATATTTAATGATGAACAAGCTCATAAAAAGAAAATGCAGAATATGAATAGAGGGAGAGCAAATGTGTGATTCAATTTTTAATTACCATCACCTTACTCTAAGTCAAGTTCATCTTCTGTAAGAGGCAGAAAGTAACAATTTCTTCTCACCATAACCTGATCTAAATGATCAGCATTTTTTTTATTTATTTTTTTAAGGAAGAGGATAAATCATTGTAAAAACAAAAGAACTAGGACACAAGAAATAAGGTAGAACAGTCTGGTTTTATTACCATATGTAATCAAGAGCTTTTATTTCCCCTTTTCTCCTCCTTTTTTCTTTCTTTTTCTTTCTTGCTTTTTTTTTTTCCTTTTTTTTTGTACAACATACATTAAGTTGTGAATCAGATGTTAGGGGGATGTGGAAATGAAGGGAAACTGGTGACATCACAATACTTTACAACTTTACAATGAATGAGAGTCTGAATTTGTTGCATCTACCAGTGTATAGCAAGGGTGGAAAGCAAAGGCACACATAGGTTCATGAACCCCTCGTAACGGAGGGTGGGAGGGAACTGGGGTGGGAAAGGATGAAAACAGAAGACCCACCAAGTACGAAATGCACGTTTCAAGGTCAACCCAGTAACCAGTGTGGCGTACATCGTGAAGGCAGATCGCTCGACAAGCTGTTGCCATGATTATTCTTCTCTACATTTTGGGAGAATGCTCTGCGGGGTAATACCAAGGGGACCTGCACATTTGGTGCTCCAGGGGTTTGGAGCCTGGTAAAAAGGTTGTGAGTTGGTTCTTTTTAAAAAGATGACCTTGCTACCTAGTGTTTTCAAAGGGTTTTCTGTTTGTTTTTATTAAAACAACAGCATTGCTTTGGATAAAGACCTATCTACTCCAGTCTGCATAGTTCACTAAGGGTGAACAAAACTGTTTAATAAAAGAAGCCATGATGAAATGAAAGAACATGCAAGCACCCTTGTTACACACTTTGGTCTAGACCATCCAGACTTTATATATACCATCTCTAAGCTAATGGACTTAAAATCTGTCTTTTCAATCATTCAGAAACAAAACCAAAACCCTGAAAAACAAATGGAAGTATAAAATTTTAAAAAACAAATTTAAACGGAAACAACCACCTTACTCAAACATACTGTTCAGTAGATATATATATATAAAAAGCTTAGAAGCGATCCCCATCATTTTTCTACAGTATGTTGACACAGTTATTGTAACAGATTAAAAACACATCTATGTTTTTGCATAAACTGAAAGACTGGAAAGGAACTTACACGCCTGCGCGCACACACACACACACGCACACACCTGCGTGCGCGCACACTCCCACGCTAGCTACATGCACAGTCACACAAAAGAAACAAAGGAAAAAAAACCCCAAACTTTTTTTTCCCCAAAGAAGTACATGCAGCATCCTTCTGGAGCAGCAGGAGCCTGCCTGCCTGTCCTAGCTCCATGTGCCCTGCGTGCTGCAGGACGTGTGGACGGGGTTTCTGAAGGGCTTGGCCCCTCTCCTGGAGCTTGTCCCCAGCCAGGGGACACAAACCAACCCCATGGACAAGTGTGTTGGTCACCTCCCTGCTGCCCAGTGAGAATGATTCCCATGCTGACGCATGGTAAGGGGGGAGCAGGAGGTGGGAGAAGGCAGAACCGCCAGCACGGTGCCTTGGGAGCTTCCCCGCTTGTGGGTGGTTTTGAGAGAGGACTTGGCACAGCTAGAAAGTCAAATTGAAGTGGAGGGTATGGTGCTAGCCTAATTTCTTGAGGGACAGAGGGTTATGACAATAACCACCACGTTCTTCTTTTCATGTCTTTACTCCAGTTCTTGAAGGGGCTCGGAGGAGGATCAATAAATATTTGCATTACTCAAAGGGGAAAAAGAAAAAGGTTTTACATACTACAGCTCACAAGTATACACAACTGAGGGTGTAAGGCACAAATTTACATGTGGAAGAAAACAGGCTATTCACAGATATATTCCCACGAAAAACCCGTGTGATAAGACCATAATTTATGCATG
The DNA here is from genome assembly GCF_000703405.1 of Apaloderma vittatum. Classification (NCBI taxonomy): domain Eukaryota; kingdom Metazoa; phylum Chordata; class Aves; order Trogoniformes; family Trogonidae; genus Apaloderma; species Apaloderma vittatum. Next base: position 3,511 of record NW_009714365.1, read on the forward strand.
GTAACAGCCGGCATATTAACTAGTTCACACTGTTTGAGGATTTTGTTTGCCGTCTCACATGCAAGGTGAAATGAGATGGCACATCACAAGCTGGTGCCTTCACAGAAAGTATTAGCTACTGACAAAGCCATGTTGATAGCAATGGTGCACAAATGTGCGGCTTTTAAGAGTTTCTCTTGCAGTTGCTTTAGAAGTTATGAACTTGTGGTATTTGTTGCTGTCTTAGGTCAGAGGCCCAGCCACCTAATTAGCTGAGAGACTTAAATAGATATCCCCTTTTTTTCAGCTAATCAGAAGGTCCAGGCACAAAGTTCAGAATTCCAGCTCCAACTCATCTAACTCAGTGAATTTATTGGAAAAATAAAAGAGTTTGAATTACTCCAGTTAATGGGTTTCACGTTAAATAGGCATAACTTTCAAGGTACTTCTCTGAAGAGCTGTCACAGGATGATATGCAGAAGTCATTTCCTTAGGAAAAACAGAAGTTGAACAATAAATAAGAGGAGTTATTTGCGTTAACAGTCACGTGTTACTCATTAAAAGAGAAAGGTAGCAGAAATCTATGACATAGTTTGCCCAACATGGCATTTAACTGCTGTAACCAAATGGCTGTAACACTGATGGGCGTCATTTCACAGTACCTGCACATAGTAAACTTCTGCCATTGTTAAGTCAGAGTTAGCTTTATCAATGGATTCGTTTTTTTTTCTTCTTTTTTTTTTAAAAAAAAGTTTTTAAAATTTGTTTCTGTAATTATTTGTTTTGCTTCTCAGAGCACTCTTTC
>NW_009714365.1:4325-4820 GCF_000703405.1 Apaloderma vittatum
AGGAACGCACTGTGCAGTTGGCGGCAGGGGGTGAAATGTCACAGTCATCTTTCACCTGTGTGCTTTTGGCTCAATGTTCGTGATGCAGGGTTAGTCTCTTGAGCAAAGAACTGGCGTATCGTGGGGGCAAGTCCTGCAACTGCAAACCTTCAACCGTGAGTCATATGGCTCGGCTTTAAAAAAATATTCCACTTTTCCCAGAGAGCAGAAATCCAACACACCTTCAGCTTGCAACAACCATCTTCTCAGAGGAGTGAGCGGTAACAGTTGCAGAACACTGGCTTTCAAGGGCAACCTCTGCTTAATTGCCGTTCTCCCCACCCCCCCTTGGATTATGTACATGCATCGTTGGGCTTCATGGATGTGGAGAGTGGGGCAAAGGAAGGTTTGGGAGGTACGTCTGGCTTTAGTGAGGGCGTGCGTTTCAGCCCTGACCTCGTCAGCGAGTTGTAGGTGGTGAGACTCGGCTGCCGAGATACAGTCACGGCCTGCGCC
>NW_009714365.1:4869-116074 GCF_000703405.1 Apaloderma vittatum
GTCTCCCCGTCCAAAGCTCTGATTGCGGGAGAGGTGGGACGAGTTAGAGGAGTTAGTGTTGTTTCTTTTGAGGGTCGACGTCTGGTGGCTTCTTGTAAGCGAGTTTGTAGGGTAGCTTCTCTTGTAGTCCACACTGTAAGCAGAAGAGTGCATCTCCAGCCGCTTGCTCAGGCCGCTCTGTGACAGCGAGGTGCTCGGGGGCCCGAGGGAAGCTTCCCGCTGCGGCACTTTTGGTGGCACACTGTCGAGATTTTCCACCAGGTTAACCCCGTGGCTGGGGCTTTTGCTACTGAGATGGTCCTTGATGGTTTTGTACTCAAGGGTGGCGTTCTGGTCCTCCACAGACATCTGAGCCCCGTCGCTCATTTTTGGCTGATCAACATACTCGTGCTGGTAGCCTTGCTGGGCTATGGGCAGGACCACAACACTGGGAATGTGGCTAGGAGAAGCCCTGAGCGGCAGGTCAGTTGGGATCACGGGCGAGGCCATGGGGGCGATATCTTTTGTGCAGGCATTGATGAGGTTCTGGTTTCTCTCCCATTCCCTGCTGCCACGGCTGGGCTTTCTCTTCTGTTGCAGGGTTGGGGTAGACTCAGGGGTTGGCAGAGCAGCCAGGTCCAGATGGTGCTGGTCAGCTTTGATTAGCATCTTGGCAGTGCTGCCTGGGGTAGCCAGCTTGCCATTGTGCATCAGAGGCGTGAGGATAGCTTCAGGCTTTGGCTCCTTGGACTGAGCGTCCCCAAAGAGGCCACTGAGCTTAGTAACGCTGCTCATGGAGCCACGGCGGGGGTGGGCCAGCTCCTTCTCCTTCCTCTGCACAACAGCCACATCTCTCCGGCGATGGTCGCAGATGCAGTACACTATGATTCCCGAAAAGACGGCCCCCATGACAAAAGCAAGAATAACAGCAATGGCCAACAGGGTGACTGGCACCAGCTGATCATGACCCTTCAGGTAACTCTCACGAATCACTCCTGCAATAAACAGCATACAGTGGTTAAACAAATTAAGGCCAGGGAAAAGCTACTTATCATTAATTACTTTGTTTAAAGGCACAGCCTGGGAGGTTGCTTTGTGTTTTGCAAGCTGATTTTTTATCAGCTGGCCCAAATTTGGAGACATACTGTACCTTCCAGCTACGTCTTGCATGTGCAGACTTGGACTTTCAGTACAGCTGGAGTTGAAGACTACAAGTTCAGGAGGAAAGAGAGAATTTACTTGCAGGGCAAGTACAATCAGTTTGAAATCCTGGCTCTGTGCAACTCACAGACTTCAGCAGATCAGAGCTATTTCTCCTCCTCTGACATACTGCTCATTCCTCCTCTCCCTCCATCCAATCTCTCCTCACCTAATATCATCTTATTTTTTCTATGGTAAACCATTCACACTGAAAAACCTTCAAAAGGAAGACAGGAGACAGAAGCTCAGCAAATGCCACAGAAGTATATGCCACATTGTTTAAGGCTTCTTTCTTGGCTCTACATTCTGTTATCTTTGTCACGTGCTTTAAGTCAGTGTCACGTGCCTCAGCTTCAGGAGGATGCTTAGGTAACTATGAAAGATAGAGCACACTGTCAAAATGTATCGAACCTGCTGGGTGACTGTCCTTGCTGTTTTAATTTTAAAAGCTCTCTCTTGTTCTGAGCACATGAATAGGTTGACCTCTGAGCTGAAGCCTATGCTTTCTCATCTGAAAGCCTTCACTCTGAGAGCCTGATCTTGTGGTCCTGCACTGTGGTCAGAGATCACTGTGAAATCTTCCTTTGCCCTCCAAACATCCACTGTCAGAAAAGACACCTTTGGCAGAGTGTGCCTCTTTCCTCAGAAATCCCTAATATAGCATTAATCAACACCCTGAATTTCTGAAGAAAGTAATTTTTTTCTGACATAGTTGGGCACCAAGCCAGCAGCACTAATGAAATGCGAGAGCAGAGCCTCTATTTGCTTTTTTTCATTTCTGGTTTTGTTCTTTGTGCTTAACAAGAAGCAGCCACAGGCAGACAAGGAGCTGAAGGAACACCTCTCCCACCTCTTTCTCCAGAGAAGGTCTAAGTGCCAGAGTATTAAAAGCTCCACATGCTCTAAGCAAATGTAATCTTTGTCCTTATTACAGCAGAGACAGAAGACAGGAAATGTACCTCTAAAGATCTTCCGAGACTTTGTGAAGATACAAAACTTCTGTGTTGTAAATCAACTCCTTCTAGAATAATGTCTTTTGGCAAGGAAGGTATTAGTGGCCATGAATTAGAACCAAATGCAAAATACTCTTCAACAAATTAAGTTAAAAGAGTATTGAAAAGTTTCCACTGTCTCACAGAAACATTTGACAAGTATTCTAGCTAGATACAGTATTGCTTCGATAGCTTGTATTTTTTTTGTCCCCATTTAATTACAGCATTTAGGTGGACAAGAGATATTTACTTATAAGACAGGAACTTTGTATGTACAAGCAAAACAGTTCTTGAAATCCTAAGTCCCTGTGTGTGATATCACAGCTGGCTGTCACAGAAACTATTGTGCTGTGGCAAATAAAGGATATGAATTCATGAGGAGAATAAATAGCAAGCGTGGATGATCACTTAAGAAAATAAGATCCTGCATTCATATAAATGTCTTTATAGTAAAAAAGTAAGGGGAGGAAAGTAAATTCCAGAAAACAATATATAATTAGAAACAATTTTGAATTAAATGTTTCTAAGAGAACCCTCTTTTAAAGCACAGCAGCTTTTTAAGAGACAGATTTTTCTATTCTTTGTCATCAGCACTTAATAAGCAGCAGTAAAACTCAGCTCTGTAATTTAAATCCACATAAAAAATTGCTGTATATAGACAAGAAGCACAGTCTAGTGGTTACAGTCAGCAGTAACTACATTTCACTGCAAAGGTGTTGGTATTCAATGGACTTTCACTTGCTGACCTTTACATGCTAGAATCTGCAGCATTTTGAGGCCAAATTTATTTACACCTATAAAATGATTTGCAGTCATTAACTGCAGAAACAGAGAGTCTTCAATTACAGGGAAGGATGGTCAGGGAAGTGTTAAGTCTTACCCAGAAATGCAATGCTGGACATGAAGTTAAGAAAAGCTTCACCTTAAAAAGCCTAGTTTCATGGACACCTCCCATGCACAAACTTCTTGGAGATATGCCCCTTTGAGCACTTCAGTCCAACGTTTTTGATGTGAAAAAGACTCAAAACCTCTGCTCAATGCCCACCTAAGAGTGTAAGTACCTACAGTCAAAGCCTGCATGAGTTCATCAAGGGAAAGTCACGCGTTACTAACTTAACTCTCTCAAGTGTCTAGCGATAGCATGCAAGGGAATGGCTCAACGCTTGCATCCATGCCTGAAATTTCCTGTGGGCTTAGTGAGGACGTTCTATACCCTCAGCCTTCTGCTTCAGGTCAAGTCTCATTCTGCGAAAAAAATGACAGCCTTAAGCACCACAAACTTGCACCACTGCATGTGAAAGCAACATGAAACCTTCAGTCCTATGTTACTAACGGATATTGAATCATCACAGCCCACATTACAATATTACCACACATTTCAGACTGAGAGACTGTGTGTTCACGAAAGGGGTAGCTGAAATGATGGTGCTCAAGCTGCAGGTGTTTTATCAGCATTAATTTATGAAGGTCTTAAAACAGCCTGATTCCAGCTAGTTACTCTTGAGCTCAAACCTTCCTGATGTTTATTATGTTTTCTTTAATAGAGTTTAAGGATATTTAACGTAAGTAGCTTTGCTCCTAGGCAAGCGGATCTTTTCTGGACACAATGTGAGGTTAATGATGTAACTTTTAAAATCGTGAATAACATCCATGTATCTTTAGTTATGCAAGCAATCTCAGCAACTTTAACTTAAATGAAGCAAGACAGGCAAGATTCAACCCTGCATTAATGTGTATGCAATACACACAATTATGATATATGGAGAAAACAATCAGAAAAATGTAAGGCCTACATTTCTGAAAGTCAAGTAAAGTAATCTGGCTCCCACCTTTGAGGAAACACTTGCTATTGAAAAGTCTTATAGTCATATATCATCTGACACTTTTTTAAGACATTATCTACTGGAAAACTGACTGGGCTGGCTGCATGAAATGCTATGGAAGCAGAGTGTAAAATATGATTGACATAAAAATCACTGTATTTTTTTAATCTTATGTTTAATAAGAAAATAATTATTTTAAATTAAATACTTTTAAAATATTATGTCTAGCACTTTTCTGTTTGCAATATGTTCTTCTCAAACATAAAAATGCATTGCTTTTTTATTTTATGTGGTCTGGACTGGTCAACCATACTCTTAACTGTTTTCTGTGGTACATGGAGACATATCACCATGGATAATAACCAGTGTTCTTTGGAAAGGGATAATGTTGACAGAATTATCTGCATTAACATTAGACTTAGGAGAGGCCTGGTGCTAAAAAATAGCAGTAACACTGAAAGAGCTTCAAAGACAAAGACAAGGTTAGATATCTGCACCTTCAAGGATCAGACCTTATGGGCCACTAATGCCACAAATATGCTCACATCTATCTATCTCCCTGAAGACTTCCAGTTAAGTTGAGATCTGTCCTTTGTGAATCACAACTGCACTTAGAGTGTCAGGGTTTTCCCACAAGTGATGTACTATTATTTCTGGCTACTAAAAGACCTAGGCTAGTCACCTGATATCCTCCACTCTTTATGGCTATTTTGATTCAAGTAGACAACCTGATCCTTCCTCCTCCACTAAGTTTCTGTAATTTCATCCCATGTCCTTTTGTCTACATCTCCTAACATCACCATTAATTTTCTCAGTCCGTATGCCCTGTACTATAACAGTCTGGAACACGCAAAATCACCTCTTCTTACTCATCTAATGAGAGAGAAGACCTGATACACTATTCTATTATTCTGCTATACATAATTCATTCTTTCTTCCAGCAGAGCTTGTAGGTAATGCACATAGTGTTGTCTGGCTGGCTGGTTAAGAGGATAGTAAGAAAATTGTTTCCAAACCTTCGAAGTGTTTCAATTCTGAAATGAGCTAGTGCTTGGATAACTCAAATAAGTAGAATATTGATCTAGCTTGTTCCCAAAAGGTAGCTGGTGGAAAAGCAAGGAGATGGTAAATTTTATATCCGTAATACACATACTTTTTCTAAAATTTTGGAAAAGGTGAGAAGCAGACTTCTTAAATGTCTCTGGATGAAAATAAGAGAGAAAAGACCAGACGTGATACAATGAGATAGATCTACTCTACACTAGGTCATCCGAAGCACGAAGATGAGGCTGCTTCTTTTTACTGATTAATATAAGTATTCAAGAATTATGACTGAACCTCCAATCTGCTAAAAAACAAGTTTAAAAGCAAGATGTGCATAGTGCTGAAAGTATTATTGTATGAAAATGCTGACGAAGCTATTCTGAGCAATTTCTGCTCCTTCTAATTCTAAGTGGAAAGAGCTTCCAAGGGCAGAAATGTAATTAGGAGGAAATAATCACAAAGGAATAGAGTTCATCATTCTAAAGAACACATGGCATGTGCATAACTGAATAGGAATAATGAATATCAGTACAACAAACTTCAATAAAGGAGGACAGATAAGGTAAGATATGGAGACGGAGGTCTTCAGTCCTTTTTCTGCTTCTCCTTTCAGCAAAAATCCCCACAATGATGTGTGATCAGAAATGTAACAAAGCTACAGAATATCTGTTGACCAGTATGTAGAAAAGAGGTAAAAACATTTAGATAATGCAGATGTCTTCAAATTTTCTAAAGGACTTTGACCCCAGCAGATTAAGGAGCTAGCCAAAGCAACTTCTAGACACTGTGCACTGTCTTGGAGAATGCTGGAAGAAGCATGAGCATCAAGAGAACATTACTTGCCTTTTAGATGAGCCAAAGAAAGGACCTAACAGAAAACAGACCTGTCAGTACATTTTTTGGAATGGCAATGACACTAGAACAAGCGATTAAACGATCAATTATATAAGCTTTTATCCAAAGGCTGATAAAGTAATTACCAAAAAAAAAAAAAAAAGACAAAGCAAATTTGCCAAGAATAAATTACATTAAATCAGACAAAGCTCCTTTCTTGACAAGATCAGCGGCTTACTTTTTACGGGGAAACATTAAGTATGAGACTCTTTGACTTCTGTAAGGTCTTTGACTTATTTTCTCAGAAGCAAATGAAAGTGAGCTAAAACTGGCTGAAAGGCTGTTGTTGAAAAGTACTGACCAAAGGTCTACCCGGTAAGAGATCTGGTAAGGTGTCTGTCTCAAGAGAACAGCAATTAAGAGGCATCTGAAGAAAGGAGACCTCACTTCCAGAGGCCCAGCAAAAGAGATGTGTCCTTTTGACACGTACAGTATAAAAAGAAACATCCCATGATGAAGCCTAATTTTCTTTGTCTCATCTGCGATCAGGGACAAGCAGGGCAGAACATCAAGAAGAGCCCCATGGTCACATTCCTCTACATCTAGGTTCTGACGTACACTTAGTAGTGAGCAAAAATTGAAATTCCAACTTACAACCCTCACAATAGCTTGATGAATGAAAACAAACAGCGAACTACTTTCCGGTTTGAATAGCTTGACGTGAGGCTGTTTTAGTGACACAATAGTCCAGATGCTGCCTTCCTTCACAATCAAGCTGAAGTCAGTGAGAATAACTCACAGGGCTAAGAGAGATACCTGGTCCCGCAACTACCAGCTCCCGTGTGTAAATCAACTAGTTACCTGTCACCAAAAATAATGCCTCTCAGTTGGAGCACTACAGGTAGCTGTAGTGCGGAGACAAAGTTACTCTACCCCAGAAATGATTTACGGCTGCAAGAGGCGTGCCCTGGACAACGAGATGACCACATGCCATGTGCACCAAGAACACTCTGTGATGACCTCTGGCAGGAAGCTGACGTTGTCCAGCTTCCCGAACCTGCCTGCAACAGATGGTGAAGTAATAACCCAAAATGGTGGTACTGAATGCGAAACTGAAACATAGAAGTGGGAAATGAAGAATGGTGTTTTGGCAAGGAAGTGAGGGAATAACTATCAGAGAACAAGGTAATATTTATGTCTAGACCACACACCAACAGCAGTCAGGGAATAACTGTCACTGCTGTCTTGAACTTCACCTCTAGCTAAATGGGAATGAGCCCACTTCTGTCTCCAGCACCTACAAAATCACTTGAGACTTACCACAGAATGAGCCATTGTTCCAGAATGAAACAATGATTTTTTTACTGTTGTTATTTAAGGGGAAAACCTTGCAGTTAATTCTGTTCTTCAGTGCAAGCCTCTCTGATGTACATCTCCCTCTTCTTAGAATTGCAAGAAACGCTTGCATAGATTCATGATGAATGGAGGTGTTTATGGGCTTCAGAATATCTTTTTTAAATACCACTGAATAGGTTTTCAACATGTGTCTCCAGGTGTTAGAACTGTGTTTACAGGCAGTCTCATGCTGCTAAAAGACTGCTTCAGCCTGGAAAATCCCTGCAGGTATTAACAAGCTTTCTTTCTCCTTTTTAACCAGCAATAGGAATAAAAATTTTTAAAAAATCAGATTAATTTAGACTGGTCACACAGATTTAAAGTGATAGAAAATTCAAGAATGACCAGAGTCCACTATGCATTTCTGAGATCTCAACTCACAGTTTTCTTGAAAGAATAATTTAAGGGTTTGACATCAACCAACCACATTATAATCCCATTGATTTGATATTTGCCACTTTATCGGAATTGCTTTGTTGAAAACAGTAAGTAACTAAGTTTTTCCCTCCATCTTCCTTCTGGCTACAAGGACTTGTTCTGCTGACTCTGTGCAATTCCACCCTGTATCTGTTTTTTCTGGACTTTTGGTGTCATCAGCTAGAAAAAAAACATCTTGGACATTCATAGTTAAAGCTGCTGCCAAATGCTTCTTTTCCCCCTTCCCTTGCAGTAAAGCTGTACTGTTGATTTATAAAGGTCTGCAACTGCAAGTTTTGCATGACTGTACTGAGAAGAGCAATCTATCTGCCCCCAGATTCTGCCCTATGGCTCTCAAAGCCAATTGCCCAAACTAGCAGTCTAGGATATCCAGCAAAACCAAAGTGGGAGCATGTGCTTGGAAAGAAGAATTAATCTGGTAAAGAAAAAACCCCTCAGTCACAAGAGGCCTGGGGATCATTGGAGGTATAGGGAGAAATTGTACTTCAGAAATACAAAAAAAAATCAATATATAACGTGCCTGAAATAACACATAACAAAGCCTAGAAAAGGATCTAAACAATCAGATCAGCCATAGTGGCCTCTGTCAGAGTTTTTTGGCCCTTAATCAGACATATTTTGGAAGCAATCCCTCCAGGATAGCTTCACCTATTGATCTCCAGGGGTGGTTTTATTTCTCCTTTCAACTCGTCCAAATTATATCACTTTTCTCCACTTTTGATGAATGACTGTCAGCATAACTCTCTAAAAAAAGATGGTTGTAACTTACTAAAAGAGGCGATATCAACAGGTGGCTTTACTGTCAATGGGAAGATGGAGAACTTTAATTCTAGTATTATTTTTAAGATAGATAAATTAAGCAAATTAAGAAAGGTTAAAGAAATGACTCCACCATGTTGATAAGAGATAACTCATGAGTCTTGGAGTAACATTTTCATAATGGATTTAAATGATCTCGTTTTAGTTTGATTATGTGTATACAATCTATTTTTTTCTGCATGCCACAGTGGCCATGCAAAACCTACACCATGGCCACACTCATAAAATTTGAGAAATTAGAAAAAAGTTATTTTCTTTAAAGGATTATTATAGATTAAAATTACAAGATCTGAACCAGCAAATTCAAGCTCAGATAATTCCCACTCTCACTGAACCAAAGGGGACACAGACCTGAAAAAATAGGAATGGCAAGCTCCGGAAGCTTTTTAATTGCATTCCTTCTAAGCAGTATCTCTGTAAATAAACTAGTTTATTAAGTTTGCAGGTACAGGAGAAGGTTTGAGATATACAGCCTCCTGGATCTATAATACAATGAAGAAAGTCATTAGAGTTTTGAAGCCAGCCCAATTTTATTTGTCCCAGTGGCTAGGCTTAAGGCCAGCTCTTGCACTAGAAAGTGTCTGGCAACCTTTCTCCCACTGGCAGGCGGCATACAGTGATCGTTCTGAACTTTCCTGATTTCAGTACTTTCCTTCACCTCTCACCTTTTCCCAGTGAGCAATGATAATTTTAGACGCCTCTGTGTGATGGGGAATAAGTAGACATAGCAGATCCTTAAAAAAAAAGTAAAACATAGGCATTCACAGTAGTTAAAACAAGATGTAAAAAATCCAAATGTCAAGGAAAATTAATTCTTTTGTAGCTTGTCTTGACAGAGGGAAACTTTATGCTGCTTTGCATCTTAAAACACAAGTTTCCTTTAAAGTCTGCTGTATTTCCTCTAAACGCTCAGTGCACATTCTGGGACCTTTCTACTATGCTTGCGATGAGCCTAAACGTATCCAGCTGCTCTTTATTAGTTTACTTCAGGGGATCTTTCACAGCTGGGTTAAACCAGATTTACATATGTTTGGCTGAATATGCATGATTTCAGGGCTCCCGAGAAGTTGTTGTAGCCTGCAAAGTGAATCTCTCATCTTCACAGTTCCCATTTCACTGCATGGAGCTCCTCTGATGGTGCAGAACAAATGCTGTATTTTTTTGTATTTTTTTTTTTCCCCCTGCTGTAGGCATTATGCATGCTGGACAGCCTAGTACCTTTCTGGAAGCAGTTTTTAAGAACAGCGTCAAGGAAAGAGAAGCTGTCACTGAGAAATTCTGTGCCTTTTCCTCTCCTTTTTTACAGCCTGTTTTGAACTATGGCCTTTCTGCACAACAGGGAAAAGTGAAGTTTGTTGAATATCAACATTCACATCTCTGCTTAGCAGGCTGAAGCTCAAAGCAGCCTTATGGAAGAATGAGTTAAATTTCAAACACTGCATGTGACCTAAAAGCAATAATTGTTTCATTATCAATTCTGATCTTCCTTAAAGGCAGAAAAATGGAAATGCTAATTTTAAGCTACTAGTGCAACTGAACACATCACAGCTGAACTAACAGAAGAGCCATCTAGTAAACAACCAAGACATTAAAATAAGAGGACTGTACCCCACATATCCCATTCCTTGAGGTCCCTGGAAATGATTTTTAAATTGTCAAACAACTACATGATGGAGCCAGCAATGTCTGCCCATGCAAGCAGACTGTATTTCTTAGAGACAGTCCTGCCCACAGCTGGGTTGCTGGTGCACATCAGAAAAATTGCTGGACCCCATGTCAGGTCTGCTTACACAAAGGAAGGATGAAACCTCTTCAGTCATTAAAATGCCAGCACTGTATATTCTGTGACAGAAAGCAGACGGTGTGCATTAACACTTCATTTCTCCTACACTCATGAACACTACAGGTGCAGTCAAGACCTGGACTTATGAATGAAAACGTGCCCTCAAAGATCAGAAAAAGACTTTGCAGAGTGGGTGTTGTGGGCAAAAAAGTAGCTGATACATGTCTGATGTTAGGTTTATCATTTCCCTCCATACTGCAGTCCCATAGCCTTGCCTGGCTCTGAATACATAAGTAACTAAGAAACTATAATGAGTTTGAAACACTGGCCATAACAATCAGTAAGAATAATTTTACTGATAGTTCTTTTTCTGTATCTCACAACTCTTACAATATAAATATCAGAAGCCTTCTTTCCTCTCAGTTACTTTCATTCAAATTCACAGTATCTCCAGTAGAGATGGTTACTCCAGCCACATCCTGAGGTACAAGACAGCGTTTCCCTGATGGATTTCTTGTCCTGGTGGTGCTATCATCTGTCTCTCACTTACTTAATTTTCTGTCTCCAGTGGTAGCATCTTTCATGCATTTTCCTGCCTGTTGAATTCACAGTTCTCTGCATTTTTTTATCCATTTTTTTTTATCACCTCCCCACCTTGCAGGCACTCCATGTACCTCTACACTGTGATGCCATAACTTTATTGATATCTCCCGTCTGTGCATTTTTTAACATGCTTAGTGATTACTATGGCCACTCTGCTGGATGAGGTGAATCTCCAGCTTCATCTCAGAGGACATACTTTGGCAAGCAGGCACCTGCCCCAGCCCCAAGAAAGCTGTCCTGGGGCCAGCAGCAAACTAAGACAGGGCGGTAGGCAAACCAGTGTCTTTTCCAACACACATTGTAAGCGCACACAGACACCCTTTTGACCGTCCAGTGGCAGGTCAGGCAGATGTACCTGTATGTGCTTTATCACACATCTCACAAACTGCAGTGTTTCTGCAACACAACTCCCCCAGCCTTTCACTCAGTTCTGGTACTGGATCAGATATCTGTTTACTGGATTCACTGTGGTGTTTGTTCAGCTTCTGCTCATGCTCTTTTTTAAGCCAGTATTTTCCACTGCTGCAGGCAAACAGCTTGCGCAGATAGTTAGTCAACATGAAGGTAGGTGCTATAACAAGGAATGTGTCCGTCTTTTTCATACCTGTATACTAGTTCTCAAGATATACTTGCTGATCTATAGATATACAAACTTCCATGTGAGAAGTCAAAGCCTCCTTTTTTTCCTGGCATTGGGACCCTAACAAATGTTACTGCAATCTCTTTTCTCTCAGTGATATGTATTTATTCTCTCTACACCTTTCTAAATACAGTGTAGGTCAGACTAAACCTTTCAGGGAAGCACAGCTGATGTTATCAACTTGTCTTGCCACGAGCAAGTGGAGATAAACTGTATTGTCTTTCCAGGTCTTGATGCTGGGTATATGAAAGTGGTTGCTGATTTCATATCAGTAATTTAGTTCAATGAATGAGAACTGCACACTGAGATATACAAATCCCCTGGGCACAGAAGATTAATTGGTCTTACTGGATGAGTGCCTCCAGGCATTGCCTGTAGCTTGGTCATATTTAGACAAAAAGCATATAAAGTGCTGCAGGACTGTAAGACCTCTTTAAGACACTGAATAGAGACTAGTGTTTTGTCGAGATAAAGCTGAACGCTATCTTCAGAAAAGAGCAGTGCTCTGGGCAGGCTCTGTGGTGAATTCAAGAAGTCCAGGGGGGAGAGCAGGCAGAAGAAGGGACAGAGGGCACTCTTGCTCTGTGCCCTCCTTTGAGAGGCTCTGATTGGGACTCATTCAGCAATGAATACACATGGAGAATTGTTGAACTGTTTGATGGGAGCTATAAGATGGTGGCAGGAGTTAAATTTCTCCAGTGCTGACCACAGGCTCAAAGAAACTACCAGTGGCCTTTTCTGCATCACATGACAAGACCACTTCTGTTAGCCTCTTTAAAAACAAGTGGTACTCAGTGTCTGCCCAGCACTATGGCTTTCTGTCTCACTTGTCCTGCTTGCTTCCAAACAGGAACTCAGCCTAGTTTTTTGAGTTAAAGGATAAGGAAACACCTGGAAAATATGTGCTTCTCAAAATTATTTTGGAATTATTTAAATGAGCGCTTTGATGTAATGTGTGTTTCTATGCATGCTTGAATTCCCTGTCTGTGCTGGTAGTGTTTGTATTTAGTCATTGTAGGTATTTCAGGCTCTCCAAAAAACAGTGTTTCTTTCTACAAGAACAAGATAGTGAGTAACAGCAGCTTTGTAGACCTTTAAAAATGCAAGTACTTTCCCCTCCCCCCTCTTTTTAACCAGCTGTTCTTTTATTTTCTATCACAATTGTGGGTAAGATGGGATGGAGCATGAACAAGATGGCATATTATTGACAGCATGCAGCTGGTGTTATTCTTCACTCAAAAAAATCCTTGTTGGGCATTATGAAAGACCTGTCTAGTTCATGTACAGTTGTGAAAATGCTACCAAGCTGCACCTTCATCTTAGATTTTATTTCACAGAAGATAGCAATGTTTCGTTGCTGGTGGGAGAACTACAGCTTAATATCCAGGGCTAACTGCTTTGGTGGATTCGGAAGGCTGGAACTGGTCTGGTGGCTATCTGCTCTGGAGGCTATCTGCTGGGACTCACTATTTCAGAGTATTACAGGTATTCTTCCCAGCCAACACAAAGTTTGTGATGAATGTGCTGTTAGCTATTTCCAAATGTTTGCTCTATTGTACAGCTGTGCCAGAAATGCCTCTTAATACTTACTGAGTCACTTCTCTATAAATTGCCCTAAGCTCTTCTAATGCCAATGGAGCTGTTAAAATCTACTTCAGCAAGGACTCTGACTTATTCTGATCTGCTGGGGCAGAGAAAGCTGTCAGACTATCAGCTGGTGGTTAAAGTGCTTATCAGTCATGTTTCCCCCTATCCTCTTTCTCAGCTACTGGCACAGAAAATCTTAGAACACATGATTAAAATCTAGCAAAAGTCATAACAACAGTAATTGGATACCAGAGACTGAAGTGTCTCACTAAACGCCTATTAAAGAGCTTGAAGTAACACCTGCCTAAACTATGGGTATTCGAAGGAATGACTACTTTCCAAATGCAATGACATTTGTTATCTCTATTTAACGTTCAATAAAATTAGCATGGCAAAATCTAAATTATGCCCTCTCCATGTTTTTCTTTTTTTTTTTTTTTTTAATTAACTGCATGCTGTTAATCAGTAAGAACCAGCCCATCCTGACATAAAGAATTAAGCTTGCCTTTTTTACAGTCTTAACAGAAACTGAGAAAAAAAGGAAAAGGGTCAGTCAGGATCCTTCCTACACACTGAAAAGGATGTTGATACCATTCACTAGAAGTTTATCTATATGAAAAGAATGTAGGTGGTGTTTTTGTACAGGGGGCATGTAATTAAACAGTTCACAGTCCACAGATCCTATTAGAAGTGCTCTGAACCAGGACTGTCAATGTTTAGTTTCTTGTAAAATTACTGCAGGACATCTTGCGTATTAATTGATGCAATTATTGAAACTAGGCACATCTTATATGAGAGAAATTACTTATTCAAATATCTGTAACAGCATATTGACATTTTAATTGTAGACTGGCATTAACTTAATACCAAAAGGTGCTTTAAGTGTCTTCAGCTACCAAATTTTCCGCTTTTAAATTCCGTCGAATTTCAAAGCAGATTCAGATATCTCTTATTTAAAGGGCTAGGTTAACCTCCCAATTCAGCATCTTTGTATGGCATAATGTCTCCCTATTCTCAATATAAACACCACAAAAATGAAACGGGGTGTTACTTAACATTCCGCCCAGCCATTACGCTTCGCTATTTACAGATAGAGGAGTGGCCCTGTGGGGCCAGCATACCCTACAGCAAATTCCCAGCTCTTGATAAATATGTCAGTGCTACAAGGGTCAAACAAGAGCACGAGGCAGTCTATGTTCCTCCACCAAGCCATCCTCACCGGGTGACTGTGGATGAATGCAGCTGGGGATCTAACCCATCCCATCACACAATAGCGCTAATGCCCTGAACCCTGAGCAGCTGCCTTGACAAATTATATGTGGCCTCTTTTATTGAAAAAGCAGATCAAGGTCCTGGGGCAATGACAGTTTTCCCCTGTTTTAGTGAGACAAGCTTCTACTGCTTGCTGCAGCCTGGAAATGGATAGGCTGACTTTAAATCTATGCAGGCAGACAATCACAGGTCAAGGATACCTGCTGTTTCCTGAAGCCACATTCGACATTTGATGAGTTATTTCGAACTTCACCCTTCTTTTATTTCTAGGATCCAGTAATTTTGGGCCAGAAAAGCTCTCTTGATAGTCTTCATAACCATGAGCTGCACATTGACACAACCTCTTCTATTACCGTGCCTTTTTTGGCTTCTAAATAGCAAATCTCTCGTGGTTCTAATCTTGTTACTCAAATTTCCACTTTGACTAGTTAAATCTGAAACCTCTACTGCTAGAGAAACATAGAAACTTTCTGATCTCTGAAAATTTTATATTAGTGCCAGTGCTGAAGTACAGGCATTTATTTAGGATGGCACAGGCAGTTGGTGTGTGCTGGAATACAGCCCCTCCATTATTTTGATTTCTTCATCCTTGCCTCTCTTTTGCAGTGAAAACCATTCCTCTCTCTTTACACTTTCAGAATGTTACTGTAGAAAATCTGTAGCTAAAGGAACTGGGGCTTTTTTGCATAAGGTTTGAAATGAAGACTTAGTCTCAGAGAAGACACACTAAATCACTGCCCTGGGTTCTATTACAATCCCCATGTTTGATTAAAATTGACTTAAGGATGTGGCCCTGCCCGGGGATGTAGTTTCTGTCATCTTTTCTGCATGCCTTGACTCCTGTCTCTTTACTCTTGTTCTCACAGAAACTTATAAAAAGCGTAATGAAAGCAACTTTGAAGACAGTTTATTGCCAGAAATATCCTTCCAGCATCCTTCTCTCATTGATTTTATACACAATTTCCATTTTATTAATTAACATCTATTTTTCCACAGTCAGTGTTTGAACTTGAGGATGCAATCTGAGATGATTATCTGTCTCTGGCCCTAGGAGAAGACAATTCGTAGATGCAAGACGAAAGAGAGGAAGGCTCAGGGTCAGTACTCTGGACCAATCAGGTGTGTTCTCTTAATCCTGACTGCATAGCCCTCTGGTGCACTTCACAGGATACCAGTGACTCCAGCATGGTGACATCATCAATCTTCTGGCATGTTTGCTAGTTATTAGCCCAGTCTGGCGATACAGGCATCTGGCCATTAAAAACTCTGCTGAGAAATTTGGTCCCATTTGACTGCTAACAATGACTTTCTGGTTTTTATCTGATACGGAACTAAAACAGCGCTCCACAGCAGGTATGCCATGATTAGTCTCTGAGACATTCATTCCTGGACAAGCTACTCATTAGAGACATTCCAGACAAATATGGGGTTGTTTTTTTGTTTGTTTAAAAAAGAGGTTTCTTCAGTATTTAACCCAAGCAGCTAGTATATGTGACAAATGTAAATAAGCTCCTCCTCTAGAAACAGGGATATTTACAGTAAGCTGATGCTAATTCATCTAAGAACACTTTAGAAAGAGTAAATCTACAGGGCTTTGTTTAGCACAGACTCATCCAAGCAACCTCCTTAAATCCTAGTGGGAAACACAAGTAGGTTTAAATCTAGATGAGGATCTATTGAAGTTTAAATGGACTAAGTCCTGTGTCATCTTGTCTCGTGTAAGTGAAATCCCTTTGTGAAGCAGTATAGCTCCAAGTAACCACACCTCTCACTTCAAATCTCAGCCAAATTCTGCAGATTCTTAGACAGAATCAGGGCAAATTCCCTACTCCCTTTCTCACAGAACTCTTCTACTAGACTGTGGGCAAAAGACTTCTAAGTGTTGTAAGTGAAGAATCTTCTCTGATTCAATCTTCATTGTTTCCTCAGCACTTCAAACTGTTAGTGAACTGCAAAGTACTTGCAATCTGCTTTATGTTTGGGTGTTCAATGGTTTGAGGCATTGGAAAAAATAGCAATGTTTGTGCAGCTTACTCCCAGGCATGCGTACTCTAATTTTATAGCTCTTCCTATCCAGGCAGAACTGACTATGGTGCAACCTCTCCCAGTAGCCTAACACATTTTTTAGGATCAGTCAGTTCTTTCTGGCAGTATCAGAATGACACAGATCAAATACAGAGTATTTGCTTCACCTTGAAAATCCAAGCCCTTCCCCCAGACCTGCAGACACTGACTCCAAAGTTTTGACAAATTTTGTACCACTGCAAATCTTCTTCCGAATTATTACAAAATGCTAGCAAGGTAATAACAACTTCTCCCCGCTTCCTCTGATTAAAAAAAGCTTTGATTCTTTTAGATCCTTGCATGTATTAGCATGTAACAACATTTTTGTGTAGAAACATACTCTAAAAATGTACTTCCTGGTGCAAAACTCACTCCTCCCATAATGAACACCAGTTGTTTAATTTATGCAAAACATAATCCAAAGCTTTCTTTGTCACAGATTTTTTTCCTTTTGTTTCACGTCTACTTGTACATTATCTTGTCAATTCAGCACTTTACATTCTTTATCACAACTATACCTCAAGTTCCATATAATTCTGTCTCACTGCAACAGAATCTGCCTGAACATTTGCAGACTCTCCAGAGACAAGCATTGTCAGTACTTGGCAAATCTTTCAAGTAGCGATAATCACAGTAAAATTTAGTAACACTGCCACTTGTGTACAATATGAAATATCTTCTGGAGTCAGGTTTTGAAATAAACAGCGCTTGGGCTCCCCAATGGCACAGCCCTCCAAATAAAGGAATTGACTATTGCTAATGATGTCTAATTCTGTACCAGAGGAATGGCTGCAGTTATTAATAACAATAATACAGATTCTACAATCCATAAAATAATAGGTGCTACCAGGTACCACATCCCCAGAAGCATTCTTGACAGCCAAATACATCACCAACTCTTAACTCTGTAAACTGTGTCCATCACATCTTGCTTCTAACCAGCTTTTTACTATTGGTACATGGATATCAACAAAAGGCTTGTTAAAGAAAGGAGATACCACTCCATAATCTCCACTTAACAAGTGTTGAAACAAGTAAGAATACAAACATTAAGTCTGCTAACAGCAACGCTACCCTTTGGTCATTCACTGCCCATCTCAGCTATGTCCATCTAAATGCTGCGGAGAAGAAGCTGTAGCAGAGCCATGAAATCGTAAGCTAGATTTGCAACCAACTAATCAAAACTGGGCTTAAAAGGCAGGCTCCAGGCATTTAGGGAACTAGTAAGAAAACTGAGCAGTTGGCTGCATTTGTGCTAATGAACCCAGGACTTGAAAAGCATGAGGCATTTTTGAAGGGAGGCAGGAAGGACAGGAGGCAGCAGAGAAGGGCAGCAGGGTAATGAATAGGCAAGGGCAGATACTCCTGAATAAAATCACTTTGTTTTCTTCACTCTACAAGTGCTACGTGTCTACTCCCCGCTTCGTTAGTAAGACGACTTCAGAGGCACAGCGCTACAGCACTATTAGAGTGTAGAGGGTAAAGCCTTGGAGCTTCACGACTGTGGAGGGAGGGAGACCAAGTACAATGGCAGCAGGGGGGAAGGTTAGACAGCAAGGTTAGGGAAACTGTTTCGACAAAGGTGAGAAACACACAATTAAATTAACACTGAAACACAGCAAGAAAGAAAACAAAATGTAAACATACTCCAGAACATGTTTTTTTTCTTTTTTTGTTTTTTTTCTGGGTAGCAGAAGAGGAAGAGGGGTGCAGCTTGCCCAATCAGAGCTGATTTGTTTTGTTTTGCTTTTTTTTTTTGTTCTGCAATAAGAAGGACAGATTCCTTAATGGCCAAAATGAAAATGCCAGTGGGATGGCAATGCATAGCTCCCACTCTACGTGTTGCACTACACATTTTCATCTTGGCAAGAAATGTGATGTAGCTCAGAAACAACAATCCCAGAGTATATTTAGCTACTAAAGCTGTGGCACACAAATGTCACATTCCCATGAGTCAACCCTTTTAAAGAACCCCCTCTTCACACCCCCACAGATATTCCCCAAGATGCCTGCACTGAATTAAAAGTGAAGCATATGGATGGATGTGACATCATCAAAGCACCCGTGTTACAGAAAAGAAGGCAGCAAGTGGATTCTGTACAATTAGTACAATCACTAAGAAGCCGTTTGTGAGCACAGGAAAAGAAAGAAAACACTGTCCAAAGGATTAGACACAACCAATGAATGACCACACAAAGCACCTTGCAAAACAAAGAGAAAATGTTTTTTGTTTAAAAAAGAGAATATTTTTTCTTTGTGAATGCATGAAAGAAAAAGAAATCATAGCAAAAGTGGAAACAAAATCTTGATAAAAGGATAGTAAGCGTAACATTTTCTGATTTAATTTTGTGTAAGAACTCTTTGCTTTGCCCTTTTAAAACAAAAAATCAATAGTAATTTTGGAGCCAACCAGCTCTGACTGGGCAAAGCAAGGAGTAACAACACACAAGTAGATGGTAATGGTAAACAACCATGCGGTCACCTCTGCCGCCATTGTTTTGATTGTGTGTAGACTGCTTCCAGCTTTGTCAATATTCATAATTAGGCACCAAAGAATGCATGATATTTAAATGACCCCATCAAGTGCTAATAAGGCTCTTTGGCAACCATCACTCCCTGGGGAGGCAACTATTGAATGTAAGCCACCTCATCAGTCAGTGAATTGAAGCGAAAATGATTAGAATCCAACAGCTATACATTTATTAATACTTTCACTGCATGCTATTCTGAAAGCTGCTACTGGCATACAAGATGCTTTTAAGAGCTAGCTTTCCATCTATTAAGCATTGCTTCACAAAAGATTTGCAAAGTAGGGACCCACACATAACAAATAGTGCCATTCCCCGCATTCTTCTGGGTATGTAAAGAGCCAGATCTTCCACTGTCAGTGGTTTCTGACACCAACAGAAGAGCTAGGTTCAAGGATCTCTTCCTTCCTTCCTTCCTTGCTCATCAAATCTGCTTAATAACATCCCCTCCTCTCAGAGTGAAGGAGAGAAAGATACCACTTACTTTCAGAAGAGGGAACACTGGATTTTCTAAGAAATGTCCTCTCACCTCAAGCATTTTGAATACCAGGTGTTACTAACAGATGGGACAGAAAAAGAAAAAAGCCTTATTTTTGGCTATCAGCATTATCACTGATGTATTGCTGAAAGGAAAGAGGAATGACAGGTAAATCACATGCCATCTTTAGAAGGGCATGCAGGTTTATCTGCCTTCCTTCTTCTACACATGTGATACCCAGAAATCACTTATTTTGAATTGCCCTTCTACAGTTGAAGAGCAAGTGCTGAGGAATTAAAAAAACGAGGGTGGTATCTCAAACTTAGCTTAAACAGGAATTAGGAATCTGAGCTTTCATCTTCAGCACTCTCAGTCGCCTGCACCCTAAATTACAGGTGCGAGTCTGAGTATTGCAGCAGCCTGAAATTCTTCCTCTGCCGAGGCTCAGTAGCCCACAGGTAAGCAGAGTGCAGGGGAGCTCTGCTTAACTCACATGTAAGCCTGACCAGGTGCTAGAAATTCACATTTTTGCTTTAGATTTGCAGTTATTCTCCCAGAATGTCTATAGGATTAAGCTCTTAAAAAAATATAAATAATAATTGTTCAAATGAGGGCCACTTCTAAAACTCAGTTGAAGGAAGAAGAGCAAATTCCGGGTTTTCCCTTTTTTATATGAAAAGCTTATTGCTGGAAGGTGGAAGACAAGTTCGCGTCCTCTGCCTAAGGTAGTTCAAATCTTCATATTCCATTTCCTGCCACCAAGCCTAAAAGCCAAGGCTACTAGTTTCATGTTTTCCATGGCATCTCAGCAAGTTTTACTGCATCTCCTGCCCAATTTGACTGGCCTCCTCATCTGGAAAACTGCTGGGTCAGCCAGGTGACACCCAGTACCTTCGTGGCTACGAAGCATGAAGGCTCTTTGAGGTCAATCCTGCAGAGTTCAGTGAGAAATCCAGGATATCCCAGGACTGTGTGAGGCATTGTGTTATCTGAGGTGTTGTGAATAACAGGCAGTGAGTTCACAGTCTGGGTCCAGACCAACACCAGCTGTTAGTGCAGCTCTGCTGAAGACCATTCTGCAGTGTTAATATGCTCATCATTCCCTGCTCTCTACAGCCAATGCAAAGAATTCAAGATTCTCTGGGTCAGACGGAGGGGAAGGAATATGATTTAGTAACCTACTAGTTTGGGCAGACAATGCAAATCAGCAGGTTTGGCATGCCAGTAGCTTCTCCAGGAACAGCTGATGCTTTTGTCTAATGAGTTTTTCATGTAAAATGCATGAACAATAGAGACTGGAATCCACATTTCAATTAATATTTTAAGTGTTTTATATCAAGTACTCATAGCAGAAAGGACTGAAGCTCATGTGCGTTCTTGCCCCTGGTGAGTGCTGTAACCACTCAGCAAGTGAGTTTTCCTAATATCCATTCTCCTTCTGGCCCAGTGAGTACTTAATTAGTCCATACAGAGTGAAACATCTTCAACAGAGAAGAGATTGAAAGAAGCTATCTAAGACCACCCTGGAGAAGAGTACCAAGGACTTAGATCTCTCTAGGCAGTGGAGCTATTTGAACCGAAGTCCCCTGTTTAAAAAGGAACCATTTTAACCTCTTTGAGACAGAAATTAAAGGGAGCTGAGAGAATGTTGGATGGCCAAGATGGAAACGGGATGCAACACCATCCTTACAAGGAGAAAAGCTGCTTCTTCTCTAAGCACATTCAAGTGGCAAATTTAGGCAATTCTCTGTACATATTCCAAAGTGGGACTGGAGGCCAAAGGGCTCTCACTTGTGTTAGAACCAAGTGTGCTTCAGCACAGGGCTGAACACTGTGAAAAGACACCTAAATCCCAACGTCTTGTTGCTTTAAAAATGCAATACAGAATCTCTCCCCACCAGCGATCAGCTCCGCATCTTTTCAAATACGCTAATGACCTCCTTATCCGCCACTCTTGAAGGCATTTGATGCTCCGATCTCACTGATGACAGTGAGACTTCAGCCCAGTGAAGAGGACTACTGTCAGTTTTACTTCAGTGGTTAAACTGAGACGACCTTCAGTATCTCTGTCACTGAGAGAGAAAAATAATGTGAAATTAGCTGAGATCTGCTGTGCTGCCCTTTCAATTCAGGTGAAAAGGCAATATAGAAGTGCACCCTTTAATAATGATGGGAAGCCACAGATCTTCCTCTACCAGAGAACAGAGCAGATCAAGTTTAAAGAGAGCTAAATCCCCACTGTTTCTCTCCTTCCCGTGCACATGCACAACACACTCTGCATAGGCATACACTTCTGTTTGTTTTGTGTGGTTTCCTCAGGCAGTGAATTATCTGAGTCTGAGATTGGCTGTTTAGTTTCAGGCTTTACAATAAGCTTTTAATTATAGCACAGGAGTTTTATTACATGTTACTCAGAGCCAGCTGGAAGCAGTTACACTTTAGTCCTTTCCCCCCTCCCTCCTCACCACAGGATGTCATTTCCAAGGCCTTACCCTTCTTGTCTTGATGATTATGGGATGAAACTGCCACATATGGATCTGTATTTTCAGATGAACCCAGTGGATCCTTCCAATTCAGCATGCGTCCCCTAGCATCATAACCCTGTCGAGCGCGAGAGTCAGAAGTGGTGGTGCTTGGGACTAGGGAACTGGAGTGTCCTGTTTACATTATAAATACAGGTAGGGAAGACAAGTCTCATTAGTCACTTACCACACTACCTCCCCATGCTCAGGAATGCACGCACTGCTTTGCTTCCATGATGGGTGAATGTCTTGTCTTAGGCTGAACAAAAGGTCCTTCAAAGCACAGACCCATGGAAACAGGGGATTTGAACCTTCCAAATCAGATCATTTAAAGAGGTGCACACATGCCTCGGGCTGCCACTGAGCTCATGGTTGTGCTTTTACTCAACACAGTTATATGCGTGTGGAAGAGGGTGAACACAGTTTATCTGACTCAAGCATCCTTCAGCTGGATTCAACACACACTCCTGACCAACAGTGAAGTGTCAGGCCATGCTGTCTGGTACTAGCTTAGTTAAAAAGCAATTTTAAAACCAATTTAAGATGGAACAACCAACATGGCTGAAACTGAATGGGAATGCTGGAGGAGCTACAAACCGGCCACATCAGCAACTCTGTGCCCCATGTCCCCACGGGAATGAGGGACTGCCCTGCACCGGCACGCTCACACTGCAGCATCGCCCTCCTGATGGGAAATGTGTGAGGACTCTTGGCTGCCTGCACCTGCCTGCACCCTCACCATCAGTCCTGCGTCACCTGATGGTCCAAAATGGTTCTGAGATAAGCATCCAACTGAACACCATTTCTGCTCAGTATGGCCATGAACACATCTTAGTACACAGATCTGCCCAAGAGCCTGTGACTCCAGCAGCTGATGGACAAAGGTCTCATACCTTTTTTCCATCACAACTACTCTAGTCTTTGTTCCTTCTGTCCCGAATAAGGTTGATGAGCTCCTTGCCTATCAAACACACCTGAACAAACAGAATGTACACAGGACACGTCCTGCTGGAAGCACTGAACAACTTTAACCACGGTTTAGTTGGGGCAGAAATGTGTTATTAGACTTGTATGCGCTTTGCAGCTCCATCCTGAGAAGTATGTCAGCACCCAGTATGTTTGGAATGTATCACCTCTGAAAGATGGCTTCAACCCTTGCTTGCCAGTGGCTTGGACTGCTCCACTGCTGCTGGGGTGAGGGCACTGAAATTCCAACCACACCACAACAATTGGACTGCAAAACTGCACGTTTCTGAAAGTTCCTTTTTGGCATGTGCACCAAAATTAATTATGTTTGAGCAGGACTCGGGCTGCTTTGTGCCTGGTTAATCTAACGTGGAGTAACTACATTTCCCCTTACCTACTTTCCTGACAGAGCACATCAAAAGAAGGGTTTCTGAAACACGCTCAAACAAACCAAGAGAATCGGATTATTCAGACAGAATGACAGACAACACTTCTTCTCAGATAATGCCAGACAGACTGACAGCAGCTCTCCTTGCTTCTACCTCCTTTTTAACAGACAGAGAAAATTAATTTTCCTTCTTTAGATGTGAGTCTCCCTTGGAGAGAAGTCCAATCACCAGTCTACAGACTGCCCTAGCAGGGACCCTCTCCCCACTCCTTCCTTTGATGTTTCACTGCTCAGAAAAATAATTTGAGAATCACTTGTGTAGACATAGACCAACACAAGAAGCCCAAATTTAAAGCCTCACAGAGAAGGCATAGAGCTATGCTTCTGTAGTTTATTTTAAACAGTCACTGAATAAGCATAAAAGCTCTTGGAAGCTGCATCTCGAAAAGGCTGATTTAAATGGTTTCTAAAGCCATCAAGTCCTGGCTTGGGAAAGATGATGAACCTAGGTATGCAACTCCACTCCAGCAATCAAAAATCTAAATGTTGGTCACCAATGCTCTCAAGCTTTTCAATGCACTCATGTGCCTCATTTTATCCAGCCCTTTCATTGGCTTCATGGTGCTGGACTACTGATGAAGCCAGTAAAAAAGCTGCAACTTCTACTAAGATGCTGCTATGATTTAAAGTCCATAATGGTCTTAGAGGGAGAAAATGTCTGTGTTCCTCCGTATATTTTCAAGATATCTTTTTGATTTATTGCACAGGATTATATATGGCAGCATTGTGTTTTGCATACGATGTGGACACAACTAACTCCTTTAACTGGCATGGTTAGCAGGGAAAATTGGTCAAATTCATAGTGTTCTTACCAGAAAGCCATCCTTCAGCTAATCATTAACACAGTTCAGCTCTGGATCTCAGGCTGAAGGTTTATATTGACAAGGGCACTGGATTATTTTACCTCTCATGATAGGAAGTGTGGTTTCTCCCAGCCACCTTTCTTTAACATAGCAAATTAAAAGCTCTATTTTGTTGAAGACAGAACTTTTAATGTCATTCAAACAGAAAATAGAATCCAAATATTATCTACTTCTAAAAGGTTTCTACAAGCCACAGCACAGCTAGGAGCATTGGTTAGACACAGTTAGATGGATGACGGGCTCCAACACAACCGTGACGCCTGCTCCACAGCAGTCCTCCAGCAGGGCTGCTTGCTTCCAAAAGGACAGGTAGAGGTCCAGCAATTGAAAACACATGCCTCTCAAAGCCAGATCATGCTGGAGCATCAAAATGTTCATCCCTACACCACTTCATGCTTGTCAACTCCTGGGCTCATCCACAAGGAATAAGAGAAATAATGGGATAGAGAACAGCCCAGAAAATGGAAATTATGAGATTTCCATGTCTTTTCTTCTCTAAGGACTAAACCACAGTACAGGCACTTGTGGGGCTCCAGTCTTCAAGTTAACACCCCATTCAGCAACCATAATAACGTATATGATATTTGGTCAGCCTACAAACAGTGCTGCACTCAACATATGAAAGCAATTAGTCATTGCTTGATGAGGAGGTAAAAGACAAGGAAATCTTGCAGCAATCATATTTTATGCCTGTGTTTGATACATATTATATGCCCATATCTCTGTCCAGACACTTGCACTTCAGGTGTTCTTAAAGGGGGAATTCTAAGGAAAAGCCGTAAGTATGGCTAAAGAAAAAATATTTCTTAATACAGTCATCTAGAGGCAATATATGCCGAAGGGACACATTTTCTGAAAGAAAAAAAAAACACCTGAACCATATGCTGCACACAGAGAACTTCTTCGTAATGGAAAGTTAAGGCTTTGTGGAGATATTAATGTATACCAGATGGTCGTTAGGTAGAGAAGGGTTTCACACAAATGCGAGAAATCAGTCTATTCACTCTGTTACTAATGTGACAGTCTAGTACACACTGAGAAACAACCTTCCACACCTAATCGAGATAGAATTTCTTCCACCTGATTTTAAGGAAGCAGTGCAGGAGCAGATTAGACCTTATTAGCCTATACCACTTGTGTTAGAGCCATATTCTACAAACAGTAGCGGGCAGTGGCTGCTCCTCTAAGCAGTATCCCTCTGTCCCCTTAAGTGCCTGAATAGCCAGTCCTGCTGGGTGAATTTCACCTCTTGGCAGAGTGGCACCACAGATGTAAGAGCTGGTTAAGTTTCTCTCATAAATAGAGAAAAGGCTGAAGCGGCAGGCAACCCAGTTCTGTCCCTCTCACATGCTGCCATTTTTACACCTTTACAATGTGCTGTATAGTTTGCAACACATAGTGAGCCTTTTTTTTTCTATTACACCATTTTTACTAGTCTGACTGTGTAAATAGACTTTGCTGCAATTTAAAGAGGCTTTACAATATCTGCGATGTGGCCAGTGCGTCCATGTTAATATGGGTTAATACCTAAACATCTAAAAAACCAGTTCTGTCTTTGTTTTAAAACAAACCATCTGAAAAACTGCAGACACAGTGCTTTTCAAACTTCTTTGTTTAAAGTAAACATGAAAAAATCAAAACAGACACACTTTAAAAAAAAAGCCTGGTTTAGGTGCTTCCATTATTTGCAGGAACTTTTCATTTGGAGTGCTGTAATCAAGTAACAGAAGGGGAGTAAAAGCACTTTGTGTCTACAGGCACAGATAATGATTCAGAAGGGCTGAACTTCTGTAACTATAGCTCATTCTGAAGTGCACTTGTAAAATATAAGGAGTTTTCTTCCGTTTAAAACAAAGACAGGGTTTCAATACGTATTTGATAGTTGCTCTAACATGCACACGTCATTAGGATCTCAGCGGTTAAGATGTCTGCACACTATCCTATTAACAGCTATAGCAACCTAATTAGACAATTAGAGGGAAAGGCTAAATCAATATTACAGAGGGAGAAAAGGCTACGGCTAGAGGGTAAAATAAGGGCCCAATTCACCAAGAACTGATGTCTCCAAAGGTAATTGAAGCCGCTTACAATTTTGCAGTGGAATCTCGCCTAATCTCCTTGTTTAAATACGTGCCTCTTGCATCATTTCTCTCTGACCTTCTGCAGCCAGACCTTCAGCCCATCTTCTTGGGTGTCAAAAGGGATGCACCTGTACGGTCATCTGTGTGGACTTTGTGCTTTGGCTGGCCCAGAAAAGGGAGCCTACCTGCTGAATTCAGGAGGAGGCTGATGCCAATAACACAAAGATTAAGGGCTTGGTTCTCCTTTCACTCATGCTGCTACAGATTGACAGTAAGTCTGCTGAAATGATCTGATTTATAGTGGAGTAAATTAAGGGAATCAGGCC
Source organism: Apaloderma vittatum (assembly GCF_000703405.1). Taxonomy (NCBI): domain Eukaryota; kingdom Metazoa; phylum Chordata; class Aves; order Trogoniformes; family Trogonidae; genus Apaloderma; species Apaloderma vittatum. The sequence continues at coordinate 31,555 of NW_009714365.1, forward strand.
TTAAGACTTTTTTTGGCAACTGCAGTTCCAGATGACTTTGGATATATTTAGCCCAATGGATCCAAAAGCACCCTGAGCAGTCACTTGGCTGTTATTCTAGTATATTCCAGTGTTCTGAGGTTTAATCTATTATGAAATATCATTTACTTATGCATTTAACTGTACTCAATAACATTAATACGCACCATTTATAATTCTTTTTCTCAAGAAAAAAATTACTTGGAGCAGTCACTATAGCGAGCAAACATGACCATGTTTACTGAGACTGGTTTACTACCTCATGCTGGAATTTTTTACACTCCTCATGTGGAAGATCAACAGAGGTGACTGGCACACTTCCCTTTGTTTGGTGAAAAGAATGACTGACTGCAATAATATCAGAATGAGTATTAAAACCACTAAACCCATAAAAGGAAGAGATGACTTAACTAGAGACCATGATATCAGGATCTACCTGAGAAGGGTCAGTGAAATCATCTGTGAAAGACAGGGCATGAATGGGAACCAATGTTACTGTTGGGTCAGCATTTCTCCCTTGCATATAGCTGTAGGGTTCTACTTTAAGAGCTGTGTTAATTCACAGAGTCTGTCTTCGGGCTTGATGTGCCTGGATAGTAAAATTAAATTCCTTTTGTTACCTGTACTCCCTGGGACTGCAGCTTTTTTCACTGTACTGCTCACTTGAATCACTTTTCCGCTTTCTTGATCGGATTAAACTATAAGTTTATGCTAAAGTCCATGCTAATATGGACGGAATCCAGAACCATAGCCCCACAGTTACAACTGTGCAGCCTACACATGCACTTAGAAGCAGGAAATCTAGAATATTTCTGGCACGTCAGCCCTATGCTCAAGGCCATCTTCTTTATATTCAGCAGTACATACTTTGTGATTACTGTTCTTTAATTACAGCATTTTCCAAAGGAGATCTGTATATGCAAATTAAACCATGGGTCTTCCATACATTATGAAGTCACAATTTGTGTTTGATTTTGTATATTCCCTTCACTGTTTTTTATTGTCATATTTTCAAACAAGTTTCACCTGCACATTTTCCATTTCCTGGTAATAAACAGCACAGGGAACTTGATTTTATTTTTATAAATGTTGAACGGTATTACCGTGCCTGCAGTTATTTTTATTCTGCTCTACTGAGCTGTCATTGGTTCTGTTCTGTACCTACGTATTTTGCAGGCACGAGATAAAAGGATCAATTAAATGTTCATCACAACTGCACACTAACCTACCTACATTCAGCCAAATATATGGTGAATTTTCCCTAGCTCTGATGAACTGCTAGTCTTGTACAGCCCGAAAGCAACTTCACAAGCAAGCTCCCTTCCCATGTGGAAATTTGCCATTGACTTCACTGGGAGCAATACCACACATCCTCTTAGCATCTGAGTACTTGTATTTGTTCAGGATGTCTATAAAGAAGAACTAGTATAGTACAGTCTAGGTTTGAAGTTAAAGTGATTATTTATTCTGCAATAATTTCTTACGAAGCTATTTATTCTGCATTCCAAGTACCAGCATAATCCACTTCCAAATATACAAAACAAAGTGGTGCTACAGATTAACAGCTGCCTCATGGGAAACTGTTACTCTAGGCTTGCAGAAATGCTCCTCTTCAGCTCAGGTAATCTGATTTTCTATGCGAATCCCTTTTTTTTTTAACAGATCAAGCTCCGTTCAGGCATTAAGATATTCAAAGCATGGACACCATAAGTGACTCACTCCAGAAGTGACAGGAACCTTCAGGAACTGAGGCATAACCCAGTCTCAACTCACATGGAAAACAGAATAATTTTCCTTATAAGAGATCTTTCTGTAAACCAGGGGCAGTTCAGCTCCTTTCCCTAAGATATTCCTGGCTGGTTGCTGAAGTAGTCATGACACCAGCCTAGACAATCCATGAGTGGGATGTGAGCTGTTATCTTGCTTCTCCTGGTGAACAGATAAGATGCATCACTGTACCCAAGTGTTCCTTTGCCTGAGTGTTCAGACAAAGCATGCTCTTAATCAAGTCTGCTGGCATGCCATTAAAATAGGCCATATCTGACATTAATTCAGTGGAGACAGTTTTGAGAATGACTAGAAAAGAAGGATTGAAAATCAAGACGTGTGACTTAATCCTGGTTGTGTTTAGTGAATCAGGCCCTCAGAACCAAGACAAAATAAGGGAAAAAGGGTAACAGCTATTTGCGTACTAGCTAACACGAGGATCTGGGGAGAATTTTTAAAAACACCCATAGACTGACCATACACTGTGCCGTAAGACATTTCATGATCAGGTGAAGCTGTTGAAATGTCTATAAATAAAATAAATTGGTAAGAAACATTAAATAAAACAAAACTATGAAAATACTTAAAAGTTTGGTAAGAAGTGATTCCTCCAAAATGGATTTGCTGTCAGTAAATAATGAAACTAAGAGCTTCCTTACCATTCAGGGCTACGAAGGAATCTGAAAGACAAATAACAGGGGAAAAATAATTATTTCTCTCTCTTTTTTATCATTTTAATAGTTTGCTGCTAGCAACCTTTTATGCTTCAGCTCATATTTATATGTATTCGATTAGTACTCTGAGGACCTAGGTAAAACTGATATTCAGACATACCCAAAACTAAAGTCTGGCTTTGAAAGTGTTCACGACCAGCCCTTGTGCAAGGGACAACAAGTGGGAAGGCCAGCATCCTCCCTGCCATGGCCTTCTCTGCAAGATCCAAGTCCTAAACAAACACAAGGCACTACTAGTGATGCAGCCAGCCACATGAGTCAATGAGGACAAAACTCATATGACTCAAGGCCACATGAAGTAGTAAGATCATCTAGGTTATCAGGGAGTGAAGTCTACCTCTGTGCAGTGTCAAAGTTCAACGCATCATTCGGGGCTAAAGAGGGATTTAAGCAGGGTATGTGCTTTGTTGCTCTCTGCACAGGAGCAGATCTCTCTCCGTGAACACAATGTTCTGTTTCTGAATAATTTCCTACCTTTCTTTTATATTTAACTGATATCAGGTACATTCCACTCCTGTCTAACCTATTTGCCCAAGAAGAGCAGAAATGGCTGAAAAGGGCAAAGTTGCACCAGCTGGGAACTGACCTGATTTTGGTGCTAACCCATTTCAAAGGGAGCACAGGAGGGACTGTTTGTACACCTCCTTCAAAAAGCTTAAGAGTCAGCCTATATAAACCTATCTCAGGGCAGAAGTAGAAGGGGGTGTAGTGACATGGGGGAGATGCAGAGGCTGAAATCCTTGTACTCCCTTATGTACAGTGATCACAGTAATAAATTGTATTTGAATGAGGATGCAACAAAGCATAAGGCAGCTTTTTCCAGAGCAGCTGGCCTGCACTGTATTCCACGGCACACTCTAGCCCTCTGCTATTTTGCTCTGTACTCCAAAAGTAATGACTCTCTCACCGTACATTACTTCCTCAGCTTCAGCAGTTTTATTGCATCTACAGGCATCAGTGCAAATTGCACCAAAAAGTATGTGATTCCTGGCTTCATAAGGTTTATAAATAATATTTGGGGCTCAGAATTAAACCAACCTTGGCAAGACCATTTGGAATGAGGGCTGTCCTGAACACAGATGTTGGTATTCCTGAAGGCTCAGAAATCAGCATGCAAGGATTCTCTGCATGCAGTGTAAGCTATGTACTTTTAAGCACCTCAGTGCAAAATGTAAATGCTTAAAGACTGTGTTTAAGCTCCCAATTCACACTGTCAGTACCTAAGGTTTGCCATTAAAATTTCCAGAGCAGGGTCAGTAGTGCCTGACCACTTAATACTACTATGTTGTCCAGCCTGTGTGTAAAATTCACTAAGATGCACAAACTAAGCAGTTCCCACTTCTTGACCCATGTCCAAAGCCGAAGATACATTTCACTGTCTCCCTTTCCTGCATGGGAATGTAGGCCAAGTCCAGGTCTAGATCAAGAAACCAAGTCACTTCTGCAGATCTACATAAACAACCACACCTAGTAAAGACAACAAACACCCAATTCATTATGCCATTGCTAAAGTCAATATCCTCTAGAACTGAGCTTTTCTCACTGCAAAACTGTTTTTAAGTCTGGTGTTTGTATAAATCACTTCAACTGGGCAATTTTCTTTAAACACATTTAAACAACCATTCCTCTTCTGAATCTGCATTGTTAGCGACAGTTGTTGTTCCTGTTGTGGCTTACAATGCCACAAAAGAATGCCCCACAGGTAATGGTGATTTGAGGCATTCAGAAGGATGCTGTGACACATGGTAAATAGAGGGTAAAAGCTTTGCTTACTTTGGCAGTCACCCAGGCCATCTGTATTGCCATGTTCTATGTCCTGTTCAAATGCTAGTCTAAATAGAAAGAAATGAAACAGTATGAATAACAACAGTCATAACCATAAAGAAGTTATCACACGTGCCATTGAAATGAAGCTCCACCACGAAAATGGCCATTTCTTTGAAACTTCTACACAAAGGCTGAAAAACTGCAACACAGACATCTGAGTTATTTGTCATTGCTTAATGGTTTCTTGGCTTCTGATGATGCTTTGTCATTTTATTATTACTTCTAAACTCACTGCATGCCTTGCTGTCAACAGGGGCAAGCAGGTTCCTATTTTTTGAGCTGTTAATTCTATAATACATGTTATCAGGAGCATTACGTATTGTCAAGGATTCTACCTTGACTGGTTCATACAGCGGATAAACTGCGCCGACACATTGATGTGAGAAGGAAGATAACCCATGGGGTAGGTACTGTGCTGGGGGAAGACAACTTGCATTTCAGCAGCCACTCAGATACAGTGCTGGACAAAGCTGCAAGGTGTAAGGTCCAGTCCGCAGAAGGCATTCCACTGAACCCAAGGGGCTCTCTTGAAAAACACTCACAAGCTTTTCTAGCTGACATGACCAGTTAACACTCCTAAGTTCTGCCTGTGATTTTTGGATAATCAGTGAAACTGTTCCTTCAACTTCCTGTACGGTCAAAGGTGATTGACAAGAGCCTTGGAAAACCTCCAACAAAAGCCCTTGTCTACATTAGTTAGGATTCTGCCCTTGAGGCATAATTACCCTTGCGGGCACCTCATTTCCAACTCCATGTTCTTAAAACTCTCACTCAACTGTCACCTACTCCAGGAGGGCACCTAACATCTCTGCCTCCTGCTGGCCAGTTTAGAAGTCCATCAGACATCTTCACACATGCTCTGGATTGAAATAGCATGTTGAGGAGAGGACACAAGTATGAGGAAGGTAACTCACCCACTGAAGACCTGTATAGAAGCAGGGTTAAGAGGGGCCAGCTGTGAGGCTGTCAAGGTTGTATGATGCTTGTGGTGTACTCCCATCACAACCTTGAAAGTACAGCTGTACCTCAGAGTGGGCAAGAACGAGGTGTATCAGATGTGGCTAAGAAATGAGAGCTCTGAAGTGGTTCTGCTCCCTGCAAGGAGGCTTTAGTAACCATATTTAAACAAACCTTTCACAGACTTTCATTATTATAAAATAATTAAATTCTACTGTTAAGTAAGCGGAGATCCAGCACTTCTCTGAATCTGCTTTAAGCTCTTGCTGTGCTCTGTGATTCCTCTTAGTAATGCACAGTAAATTAGGACTGGTTTTGTTTTCAGTGGACAAATTGCTTCAGTAATTTAATTTGGATTCTATTGCCTCTTTAATCAGCAGTGATGGCTCCAGTGTGGGCTGGTCCAGACACACCCGTTCAGTTCCATCCTTTCAGTAACAGGCGGACCTTAGCAATGCTCTTTCATTCTCTTCTTCCCCCTCTTTCAACAGTTACCAATCAGCTGAGAGTTCATATAAAAAAAAAATTATGGTGGCATTTCAGAGGCGAATGCAAATAAGCTAGAAACAAACACTTCCCACATTTTTCCTTTCCTAAGAGCCCCATGTTTCAAATAGTTCATCCCAAGACCGCTTGGCGCCACTGCTGGAGCTTGATGGTCCGCCCAGCCAGAGCCCTTTACTCACTTGGAGCCAAGGACCAGCTGTGTGCACGCTCCGCTCTCCTTCACCCATCCGCAGTAAGGGTCTCTGGATGCTATGCAGGCCCTTGAGAAAGAAAAGCACAAGAAGGTGGCGTTCATGAGCGCTCCTGCCTTGCCCACACTCATTGCGCGGGCTTCCACAAGCTACCAGAAAAACGCGTACTTTTTGCATTTGCCGTGACGCTCACAACGTCCCAGGGGAACCTTGATGACGCAGGTGGAGAAGGCGACGTACAGGGCGCTGCTGGGCTTGTCAAGCTGCATGCCCACGATACGTTTGTCCTCCACACCGTCGTAGCTGCACCTGATTTGATAAAATCATGAGATAAAGCTGTAAATGAGTTCTGCTGGGAAACCAGATGAAAATGGAATGATTTCTCAAGCTGGAAAAAAAAAAAACAAATCCCCAAAACTCCCACAAACAAACCCAGAAAAAAGTAGAATTGAACAAGCCAAGGAAAAAGCACATACAATAGCCACTAAAAACACTGACAGACATATAAGCAAGTATTAAAAATGCATGGAGTAAGGGAATAAGAAGTGGAGAGAGACGGCACACCAGACAAGCTTTCTGAGTGCCCTTCATTTTTTGTGTTTATTCTTCTCCAGCACTCAAAGTAGCTGAAATTTCTGCACGATTATGACCCACTTCAAAGGCCCCTTAGGCATATTTGAGGAAGGCTGAAATGTGGGAAATTTTCCTTGGAGAGTAGGTTGTTGGTTGTTGAGTTATTTGGAGAGGAATCAGGTTTTTTCATAGGATTAGAAAATTAATCTTCCTTTGCACAATTTCACTTTTAATTATCCATCAACTGCTGCACAGGATGGGCTGCTTTCTACACATACCGAATAAAAAATATCTTATTGCAATGTAGAGACTGATAAGCAGACATCCCCTCCCCAAACAATTTAAAATTACTCAGAAAACTTGGCTTCTCTAACTACTTCCCTTTCGTGGGACAACCTACTCTCTGGGAAATTGGAAGTTCAAAGTCACCCATATATGAGTACAAAGAATCAAGATACACACTTTTCAGGATTGTAAACGTTCATCTCCTCCAGGAAAAGGCTGTCATTTAGGAAACCACTGTTTCCTGTCCGTGCCAAGAACTTCAAGATGATTCCCTTCTCTGATCCCAAGAAAACCACGGTGTAGTTTTGATATGGCCCGGCAGCAGAGTCCACAGCAATTTTGGTTAGGCGGTATCTAGAATAACAATATGGCACTTTGCATCACTAGGGATTAGATTGCCATTTATTTTATCACTTTTTCCACTTCACAAAACCAAGTGGTAGCCCTCTAATGACCATATACCGTATTTAAGCACTTTTCCTAGCTGAATAACCCTATAAGTCAACACAGAACATACTAGTTTGGCTCCCTAAACTATAGGGAATTTTTGTGTGTTTGTCTGCATGTCCGTATGTTCAATAACTAGCAGAAGGTGTTAGCAGAAAGCGGAAGGGATGCTAAGAGTCTGAGGCCATTTAGGAATTATCCTTACCATCAAAAGCAAACTGCTAGCCTGGTGACTTCTTCAGGCAAGGAAAGAAAATCAGCACAGTGATTTTGATTTTTTTTTAATTTCAAGCTCTGTCACAGTAAAAGCATTGATTTGAGGGGTTTTTTTTGGCAAGAAAAGCTATGCCAGTGCAATAGTGAGTAACTAAACATCATTTTACCTCAGTAAAAATAATCACAACAGCTGCCACTAAGTAAGTTCAGTGTGAGATAATATTAAATCCTGGCATGACACAATTTATTGAAAATGAGTACTGGAGGTCTGGTACCTGTTGTCTGGTACTGGCAATCAAAGGAAAGTGCTCTGCAGAACTTGCTGCTCTTTTCTTTGGTTGGAGGTACAGAACCTGACATAAAACCTGACAGAAGATATATTACTTAAAACTAAGCCAGACCCTTCCAGAGCTAAACACTTCCTGGCACAAAACTCTACCCTTGCACGGAGGAAGAGAGGAAAATACAGCGAAAGTTAGTCACATTATTCTGTTCACAACTGCAGGGTAGATAAGTAGTATAGTGACCACAGCAAGGAGTGGGAATGTATTTTCATAGGAAGGGTGTTTGAAGCCTGCTGATTTATGAGTCTTTGTTCAAATCTCTTCATTATTATTTTTCTCTTGTTGCCATAGAAAGGATACAGATTATGTGATTACTTCTGCCTGTATACTTCTGTAAACACTAAAACATACCAATACATATTCTGACAGACATCTTCATATCCTGTGAACACATCCTGGCAGACATGTTTGTATCCTGTGTACATATCCCTAGGCTGTGTGCTGATCCTTGTCCAATGTTTTCTACAGAGCTGTCTCAAACACTGACCCGTAAGCCAACAGGCAGGTCAACCTTCCCCACACAGCATTTCCTCCAAGATCCGGTTTCGGCAGAGTGTGACTGGAAAGGACCAAGGTTTTTTCCTATCTTGAAAATCGCTCAGGGAGTGCTTCAGCATCTGCTCAGCACTGCCACCACTCCTAGCTGGATTCACGCCCAGAACACCAAGGACGTTTACAGAGTTTGAGTTTTCTGAGCAAGACCATTAGCACAACCTGACAGCTATGACGAGGACAAGAGTCCACTTGGAGGTACATACCTGACCATTGTTCTCAGGAACCAAGGTCGATTGACAATGGAAGGTACAGCCTCGTCCATCAGTGGATGTGTTTTGATGAAGTTCAGAGTATCATCTGGGAACTCATTAGAGGTTACATATTTTTCTAACGATGTAGAGCCAGCACAGCAACCGGGCCTAAATAAAACAAGAGGGTAAAGCCAGAACACTTATTTTATGCCTAGTGCAAATCTCCTTTTGTAATGAGGCCCTCAGTGAAACATGATGCGCGTTACAAGAGTTTAAATGGAGGACTGAAAAGTCTAGCAGACTTGTTTAGCCCCTCAGGGGAAGCCTAAAATCCTGCTCTGTCCTCCACTCAAAAAGACTTAACACGTCACCTAAAATCACAAAGACACTTCTTTAGCAGGAGTGTGACATACACAGTTTGTAGTCCACCGGCTCACATGGAACCTAATCACTGCAAGCGTGCATTTGGCTTGATGCTGACCACTGACAAAGTTCCTTTCTGATCTGCAGCTTGCCTAGTTGACTGCTCTCTCCAGGAATAAAAGCAATCCCTAAGATATAGAAAGAAGTTAATTTTTTTTATCACATGTGAAAGAATGCTGCTTTCAGTCCTGTCTGGTAGAAAGTGGGCTATTGGAGAAGACAACCCAGCAAGAATCCATGTAAACATTGGTTTTACCCTGCTTACAATATAGGTGAGATGATTTTAAGCATGGAAGCTCAGTGAGGACTTTCATTGAGATGTTATCTAACCGTTCTCTGATAACTCAAATGGAAATTTGTTCACTCTATTCCTAAAATCTGCCCTGCTCCTCAGAAGTAACCTAACCCTCTTGTGTGGACAGGTAATCTCTACAGAGAAATCAGCAAAATGCTTTGCCTGTTATTGATGTTTTGTGGGTTATTTTCTCCAACAAAAGGTTCATTTGATCCCATTTCCTAGAGAATTATGATTCTTCAAGCTTCTGAGGCAACAGGAAACGGGAAGATGGACCACCCACTCATAGAAACGCTGCAGTATCCCATTTTCATCTGCTCTGACATGGGTAGAGCCATTGACAGAAACGGAGTAATGCCATCTTGAACAAAATATATTCCTGGTCCTATCATGTTTGTCAGTCAGACTTAGATAAATGCTCAAATCATAGGTAGTTAACTGTGATACGTGAAGGTATCATGGGACTGGAGGAGACTAGCTTGGTCAATGAGTCTGGTCCCACATAGCTGCACAAAGAACACTACATGCAGAGACTCTGTGCTCTGCCTCTTCGCATCCAAAATATTTCAGTTGTCCTGGAGCCGCATACACAACTAGGAACAGAGCGGAAGAAGGAGAAAACAAGGGCATCTTGGGTCATTGCAAGGGCAATGATTCATAAAGTGACATTCCCAGGGAACTCTAGAGAGCAGCCTACGCCGTTTGGCACTGTGGTGCCTAGGGTTCCTGTACATCTAATCGGCCTATTTCCTCCTAAATCCTAATCACATGATTGGATTAATCCTGTTATAATCTCGAAACTGGTTTAATCAAGTAAACATAAAACCAAACAAAACCTGCTGTGCTCCTTGGCCAAAAAGGGAAGTGAGGCTCATGAAAGGCTCCAGTATGTTGCTGAGAAATGCTAAGATCAATAGGAACTCTAACGTTTCAGCACCACACTGAGATATCCAAACAAAAACGACCTTATTTCAAAGGTGTCTTATGCCCCTCATGCATTTCAACATGAGTTAGAAGTAATGATTATTTCTATTAAGCAGATTGATGGCCAAATGTTACACAAAACAGCGTTCATTAAGTCAGTTCATGCTATCTCCTGCAGCTTACGACTAGAAGTTTTACCTCACCTTCATTGTAACTGTTAGTCTGTTATTGGCTCATCACAGAAACTCATAATGCAATTTTCTTTTCCTCCTTCCCACTGAAAGAGAAGATTTCTCTTTCTCCTTTGCCCCTTCCCTGCCAATACTCTCTATCTGAGCAAGTTCCAAACAAACAGCCTTGGAGCCCTCATGCAGCCCTCCAGTACCAAGGCAGCCCATCAAGTCAGCAAGTTGTTGAAACATTGCAAAAAGGAGAAGAAAATCCAGCAACAGTGCTAGCAGGTGCCTTACTAAGACTCAGGCCAAAACCAGACATAGCATTTACCAGATTTTCCTGTCACCTCCAGGCTCTTCTTGTGAGTGATCACTTCAGAATAAAAACAGCACAGAAATACTATAGTCGGCAATTCCAAAACATGATGGGCCAGATTTGGATTTAGGCAGAAGCTCCGTTGCCACCACAGAGCTTCAGCTGTGTTTTGAAGTTATGTAAGATATGACAAACAGTGTAAAACATATATGAAAGTGGTAGAGCTTGACTGAGATAAATGAATTTGCTTTACCTACACTCATCTCATACTCTCAGAGCAAAATGCCACTGGCATACATGAGTTAACAAGTGGCTGTCAACAGCAACTTGTACAAAATGAAAACATGTAGGAAATATGAAGAGAGAGTAATAGAGGAGCCACATGCAAACAGGAGGGACGTGGAAGCAGGGAAAACAACGCATAGGAGGAATGAGGTAAACCGAATCTCCATTTTGATGGAATGCTGCTTTCGGCTCCCCAGGATGCTTTCTCTCTGTCGCATAAATTGCAAGTAACCTGCAGAACAGCAAACTGCAGAACTGGTACAGGCTTCCTAATGAGATACACCCATTACTGAACCAGTTTGCAACAAATGTCAAACTCATACCACTCTTAAGTGATAGATTATTCTGACCAAGTGGATCTGACATTGGCCTGATTCACATTACATAAATCTTGTGGAAAAATTCACACTTGCATACCTTAGACCCAAATGCAACTCAACTTCTATTTTACAGCTACAACATTTATCTTCAATTGTATCTGCACCTTACAAGGCTGCTGAAATCATCAAAAACCACTGTTTTGCATGCAGGAACAGAACAGTACCACTATACATGAAACATACCTGGGTTTGGGAACTCGTTCGTCAGGAACTGGTGTCCACGTGGAGTCTGGAGACTTCTGTTCTTTGAATCTCCCAGTAAATACATTGGCGATGTCGAGCATGTCATAGGCACAGACTGCAGAGCCAGGAATGCTGCAAAGTGACATTTCCCCGAAATTGTTATTCATTCTACAGTTATGCATAAAATCTCGAGTGAAAAATATGCTGTATATAGAAGTCTTCCTGTCACAGGCTACTCAATCCTGAACTCTGTAACCTCTGAATACTGACAGGAAAAGCCAGTTCCATGGAAAAGCCTGAAATATACCAATCACCAGACAGCTCCTGCCAGTAGAATTCGTTTCAAAGCCTCTCTAGAAAGAAGTTATTGTAATGATCTTCAAGAAGGTAAAGAATCTGGGAAACCAGGGCGATATTTTGGGAAACCCTGGAATACCACTGGCCATGCATGAGGAGTAATAGACAGTCTCGTTCAGAGCCCACTATTGAGCCCACTATCAGAGCTCTTCTAGGTCAAACATCTTTTGGTCACACCACCTGTTGTGCTTCGAAAATACACTGCAGACAGTTCAGAAGTTGACTGCAGCATCCTAAGAGCATGCTGTTAGGTGCCATTGACCTAGCATTACACGATATTACCCCGTCTGCCCACAGCCTTATCTTCAGCAAGTGTTCTCAACAGAAGTGAGTTAACTATGCTTAACTCAATGCGATGTAAAGAGCTTACAGAAGCAATCCAATTTCTTTTTTTTAGATCTTTTTTTTAGTTGTAAAATTAAACTTTTTGATTATTTGCATGCAACTGCATGATAACATTGCCTAAAACATAATTATATCCTTACCTACATACTTTCTGAAAGGCTTAGGGGTTTCTCATGGTCAGTCACTTGAAAGCATGAATTACTCACCTTTCATTTTTTCACACATGAACCACTGTATTCATGTCTGACTTCCAGTGCCTGATTTTATCAAGTAAATAGCACGAACCTAGCTGGCTGAGGCTTTGAATCCTGCTTTTAGCTACTAGGAACTATAATATTGTCACAGAGAATAAAACTAAACTCATTAGGGTAGATAAATTGATAGGAAAAAACCTGTTTGAATATTAAAAGATTTCAAAATGCTTATCACTGAAGGAAACAACAAGTTGGTAGCCACTTTTATTCTGATCTCCACAGACTGTGGTTTTATATGCCAGGAAACTTCAAAGCTCTATATTAATCTCAAACTACGCAGTAAGAGCTTTAAATGGAGGCAGCCACATGTATGTCAATGTAAGAGTTGGGAGGACCTCAGCCCAAAAGACACCTCAAGACACACTCTAGCGAGAAGACTTTGCACTTCGCTGAACTAAGCTCTGAATTAAATAACACCCTTAAAATCTTGACATGTGCTATACAGAATTAAAAGCACCGAGACCTGTGCTCAACATGTAACTATGCAGTGATGGAAGGACTGCTGCAATGAGAAGACTGCAACAGCTTTTACTCTTGAGAATGGCAGTTTGCTGGTTCACAGTGTGATAAAGCCACAATGATGGAGTACTGTGGGCCACAGTCAAGTCATCTCCCAACCGCTGGACTCCAAACCATCAACAGCTCCTACTCTGGACGACCTCAGGTTACACTGTGGAATCTCTTACAGCTCATTCGAGGAGGAAGCTTTGTTCCAGAGATCAAACGTACTTGTCACTGCTTTTTCTCAGTGGAGCAGGAACAAGAGAGGTACGTCCATGTCAGAGGTAGGTTTGTTAACGAGGTGTCTTCAAGCCTTGCACCTTCCTACCACGTTTAATGTCTGGCAAAAAGTGAGGCCTACAAAACAATAACTTGATTTTGACATCGAGTACTTAGATTTTAGAATTCAGAGGTTAAGGAAACGTATTATTCATGACACACCACAGGAAATACTATCAGAGTGTGAGGACAATCTCAATTTTGAGATAATTTCAAGACACTACCTATTTTCTGATGCTGAATCTTTGTTTCTTCACTTATTTTTATTAATACAGTTTGCATAAAATGAGATAATCTTAATTTAAGCCTACATTCCTTGTTGGTGGCATAATTACTCCATTGCCATTCCTATTGTTTTTATGTCAAAAGCAGTGATTATATATTACAGGCTTGGGCTTACTCTCATCTGAAGTCCTTTCTGTGCACGAACTCACTGAGGTGATGTTTTAACAAGAGATGGTGAGTATACAGCAAAACCAAACGAGTTTCAGCTCAAATCTTACTCCGTGAAACAGCAATATATTTTTTAATTAGAATGTTGATATTTTTTTAACTTCTCTTCGAGAGCTCCATAATTAAACACAGTTATTCTTCTAGTAAGTTCTGGAGAAACATGTTACAATGTATAATAGCAATAAATTCTTTGCAGATGGACGGATGCTCTTGGAAAATCAAGCAAACAATAACATACAGGTGTTCTGGAGACCATTCTCCCCAGCCAGCAGGACAGCTTGGGATCTTGAGTCTCCCAGGAGAAAATGCAAAAGACAGCAGAGACGCATGAAATAAAGGGCAAGGGTGCTAAAATGATTCTTGGGTGTTTAGATATAAATAGGAGAGACGTCCCTTGTGAGGGAAAAAAATAAATAAATCATATTTTCTCTTTGGAATAGCATTCTGCAAGTTACACACTCCGAAACTTCTTGGTGGTGGGTCTGAATGATTCCCATGTAAAAAATAAACGTTCCAAGGAACATGTCCAGATACTAAATGGCTGAAAGCTGCTCTAAATTATCAAGAGATAAAATGCAGTAAGCAATACTAGGGTAATTTAAAATGAAACACAAACTATCAGTAAGTGCATGGTACATAATAATTATACTGTATGAGCAATCACTTCTTGAATCTTCATAAAGTAAAAAGAAACTGCAGTGAAAAGCAAAAACATAAAGGAAAGAGAAGGTAAAAGCTTATTGCGCCTATTACCTGTTATATGGAGTGGAGAAGGTTGCTAAAACAACATCTCGGCCATTGAAATGGATAACATCTGTAACTGCCTGCAGTATGTTAAAGTAGAAGTGCGAATCGCCAGGAACTGAGCAGTTCAGACGAGCCTTCAGAAAGGAAGTCCACTGTTTTTCCAGCACTCTCTGAGATCCTCCCATGTCGTTTTTGCAAACCTGAGCAACCCTTGGAAAAACTACCTGAAAGGAGTAGAGCAAAAATAACGGAGAAAATTGTTTGTTTGAACTAAAAGACTTCGTTGGAACTCTGGCTTTTTTTTTTAAAACATCTAGAGTAACACAGCAAGGTGTTTCATGTAATCCCATGTTTCCATAATCTGTGACAAATATGAAACTGAGAAAAACTCCGCTTTGGAACAGTGTGCTATAAAAGATAAGGCTGTGGCATTTACTATACAGACATCCTTCAGGAGATCTGTTCTCAACCCATATAAAACTCATTTCCATACAGACTGCTTAGCTTTCTATTTCCCCAAACAAAAGCACATTTTATACTCACAATCCCTGCAACCCACGCTGCCTGCTCTGACTCTTGTGTTTTCAGCACTTAAAAACTATGCAAATCTTGCTGGGCTTTTATTCCTGCCCTCCACCTTTGTGACCTTGGTCAGCTTTTCTGACTGCTTAGTCAGAAAGCTATTGTGAATTTAGCAAAAATGCAGAAAGTGTTTAATTATTCTTTGCAGAATGGCGGAGCACAGAATTCCTGCTCCTGTTTACTCAGCACTCTAATTCAGATTTCTTAAAGAATAATATCTCCCTGCTTTGGAATCTATTTTAAACTATCAACTACTATGCTGAATGAGCTACATTTGCCTTGTGCTTTTTATGATTTGAAGAAAGAGTTCCCAGCATAAAATGTCACTGTAAGAAACCACCTTGTTTCCTTTAAAGACAGTGCAATGTTTCACTCCGACCAACCTTTTGGCTTGAGCGATAGGAATATTCTCAAAATTATGACCTTGTCATCATGATTTATGGTTCTCATTTCAAGGTCACTCCTAACAGCATTGGTCCAGGAATAGCATATGTTTTCCTCCTCCTGAATCTGGCAAAGTCATTCCAGGCAATGCTTTTGCCCTTACCTTTCCCATGCTGTTGTACTCCACTGCGATTTCCCGGAAGAAGAAGTAAATGTAATTGCCATAGTCCACTGCCTGGACAAAGTATGGTTCTAGAGAAAAAAATCAAGACATCCTATTTAGGCATCATGTACAATGTACAGCATGCAAAGAGGAGCCAAACACATTCACAATAAACATCAAAAGGTGAAATGCCTGCAGTAGGCAAATTTTCTCAGTTTTCAGAACTAGCAGCATTGCCACTGCAGAAAAATCAGTTTGGGGACAAGACAGCTGCCGACAAGCCTGTGCAACGTCACTGCAAGGGTAGTTGTGTGTCTGCCACTAAAAATGCCTGCTCTGCGTGGAGTACGAGGAAAGGTGAAGAGGGAATATATAACGGTACGCCTGAGGTGTCCAAGCAGTGCTCTTTATGGCACGCAGGCTGTACGTAGAAGGAATAACAATCTATGTAACTGTTTCTGCCCACACATGTCTGTAGCAGCAAGCAAAGTGGGACAGCTAAAGTCGACACCTGGCAAAACATTTCTGCATGCAGAAAAAGACTTCAAGCCATGGCTTTGCTCGCTGTTAAAATCACTCCAAATGCTAACTATTCATAACGCCTACATGAAGCTAAACAGCACTGTTCTTAACAATGAGGGTATTTAGAGCAACAGAGATTGCCTAATTCAATGGCAGCTGTACAGTCCCTAAGAACCATAAAAGAAATGCTTCGTGAGGTATTCCCATAAATTTATTTTCATTGATGAATTTTAATGTTACAAGACAAACCCTCTACACTTCATGAAGCCTTTACTGTTATATAACACAGTCCTGGAGTAGGAATATTTTCAAACACAGCCCAAGCACACCGAGCCCTGCAAGTTCCAACCTTTATATCCAACAGCTGCAAACTGATGGATTTCAGCTTGGAAAGCTTGCTGGTATATATATTCTTATCTACTATGCTCACAGTTTCTGTCAGGTCCAGTAACTTGGGGTCAGGAGAAGAGAGAAAGAGATAAACAGATCAGTGTAAGCAAGAGATGTAATTTAGTTCCCTTCTTTCTGCCAGAAAGCATTGGTGAAACGAAATGACAGAGTGGTCTGTCGGGAATCCAAGACTCTCATCAGAGATGCCGCTTTTTTCGTTTTGTTTGTCTATCTACCTTTCAACCACTTTGAGTCATGTTTAACTGTCCGCAGAGTTGGGCTGTCTCCAAGGCTCCGGTATATGACTGCATCTATTGCAAGGAAGTCGGTCACTGTGGCAGAATACAGCTTTCCCTCTGGGGAGGAAGGAAAGAAAAAGCAAGAGGGGAGCAGCATTAGAAATAATATAATTGCTTTCTCTTATCAGCCAAATGAGATGGGGCAGACAAAACCATTACAATCTCCTTGGGAACATGGAAGGGAAAAAAATCCAGCTAGGTAAATGGGACTGAGCACTGAACGAGCCAGTCACTAGTTTTTAAAAGGGTAATTTCAGTGGGATGGTGTGGAAGAAACCTTATGGAGTAATTCTTCTCCAGTTTAGGTAAGTCATACTGAACTACCCTATCCAGTTTCCCTGCACACGCCCTTGGTTCAACGCTCTTAAATTCTGCCAACATATGTGAGCAAAATAAATATAGGGAAGCCATGACAGAATTGCTAGTTTCAACCGGGAGGGCAAACCAGACAGGTCTTGGGGACTGTCAGCTAATCAACACTTACGCAGATTTCTCCATTTGAGAGTGCTTCTCCTCTGCCAAAGATCACTAACAAAAAATGAATGCAGGGAGTCCAGGCGAAACAGGGATGAAGTGAGATGGAGGAGGATTGTCAGCCTACGTTTCTTTTCTAAAATGTGTTTTAAGCATTTCCTGCATGAATTATGCATGCCCCTCACTTAAAGAACTGGAGAACAAGCAATAAAATAGGGTCTACAAAATGGGGACCCAAGGACAATCAAAAGATGCAAAACTCTCAGGAGGCAAAAGCATGAACTCCAACATTTTGAAATTATATCTCTCGTCTAATCTGTTTGTGGGTCATGGAAACTGTACAGGGCTGTTTTCGGGTATGAGACAGATCTTGTAATCAATGTCTGGTAGGAGCATAAGTATCTAAGCACAAGGTCAGCAACTCATGTCTCTGTTGTGCCTACGGGAAAAACAGAAAGGCCTACATGTTATTTCCCAGAGATTATACTGGGTGCTGGGCCTTGAAGGCACCAGAAATGGGGACATACTCAGGACAAAGCAGAGAGGTTTCTATTGGTCAGGCTCTCCTCACTGAACTTACAGATAACATTTAATTTCAGCTCAAGGTTTAAAAATCAGCCTGTCTTTCATTAGCAGGACTTTACTCTTTGTTCTGGACCCCACAATTATTATTATTCATCTATTATAAAAATTATTTTTTTTCTTAGCAAAACCATAAAAAAATTACAAAAAAATGCAGATACTAAAATCGATTTTAAAAAAATAATAAAAAGGTGAATCACTTAGATGTGGATGTATGAACTCATGTTCATACAATCACACATTATTTTCTTTCCTGTCAAGTTCCTGAACACCACATGACCGATTACAATTCATACATATCAAATATAACAGCTATAGCCTGCAAAAAGAGCCATATTCACGTAAGTGCACCAAACAGACTCAGATGAGCCAGATTAGTGCCCTAAACTGCTCTGAAATTGCGCTCTGGGAAGTTATCATGAGTATCAGTATGTATGGCATATCAAATAGTGATTTTCTGAAGTTAGCAGATTGACTGGGTACGTTCTACAAGAACTTATCTGGAAAGTATTGAATTTATTCTGAATCATCATGTAAAAGTATGATAATTTCTATAAATACTCTTTTTATTTTCAAATAATGCGAGGACTTCTTCAGTGACAGACTGGGAGTCATCTTACCAAACTTAAGATCTATTCAAGGTAGATGTTTACATTAGGTTAGTCATAAATGTTTTCTTGGGGATTATAGTGAGAAAGGCCCTTTCAAAAGGTCATTCAGACTGCCCTAAGGATAGGGAATCTGAAACACCACCTGGGAGAAACTTTTCTCTGAACATATCTCTCTGTCGTTTATGAATTACCTGCTACAATCAGAGAATTTCTAATTTATATTCTTTTGACTCTAATTAAGTAATTACATATCACCACCATCATCACCACCTTTATTTTTGAAAGAAAATGCCCCATTTATTTATACCATTAAGAACAAAAAAAAATATTGCAAAACCTACTCTAAATTTCTCCTTTGTGAGGCAGATGATGCTGCCTCAAAACCAGCAGTGCTTAATGCAGCTCTTTGGCCACAGACTCAGTTGAAAGTAGCTCAAATACCTGCTGAAATACTCTTAAACCTTCAGAGGAACAGCAGTTCCACATGAGCACCCAGCCTCTGCTTTCTAGCATTGTATCTGCTGAGGAAGTCTTGACATTATCATGGGTGACTTCTGTACTATTTTTACCACCTATTTTACAGCCAAATCTGAGAAAAGATCTGCAGGATTCACACTAGGAGAAGTTCAATAAAAAAACAATTTAATTAGGAATTCATCAAGAGGTACAAAAATACCACAGCATCAACAGCCCAAATTAACCCCATTAATAAGCACTCACTCTTTTTCTATCTATTGTAGTAGATGTCTGAGTTATCTGTATACACTTGCATGCAGCATATGTCATTTTTAACCAACAAAATTCTCTCATTTGTCTACAACAGCTGGTAACACCACATTGTGACGTTTTTCTGCTTTAAAATAAAGCCACCTTCCCTTTCCTTCTAGATCTAGAAAAAGTCACATCACAGCATGTTCCCCAACTTCCTTTTACTACTAAGGTTAACTTAAGCTTAGAGTTGTTAAAGGGCATATCCTGCCCGCTCCTCATTAAGGTTCACATGAGTCTTGACTTTTCTTGACTTTTGCAGAAGCTGAACGCTGCCAGAAACGGTGCCTCACGCTGATCTGGCATCACATTATCACAAATCCAGGAAAGACTAATAATGAAGCAGGAAACTGAGGCTTCAGGTAATGTTTATGGTAGTGAAGTTAATCCCAGAGAAGGAAAGTCTTCTGTGCTAGTGACTTCCTTACATCCCCTATTTTTAGTCATTATTCACTGCCTTTACCACCTTTCAGATTTTGGCATTCTGGACTCAAGAGATACAGTGCTCTGGCAAGCCTGGGGTGCAGGACATAAAGCAAAAGTTTCTCTTCACCACTTTACCTGCGAACAATGCAACATTGGCATGCTTTGCATCATAGGGGCACCTGGCCATTCCACTTAACTCATCTCCCAGGGACTCCAGGGTATCCATCTGAAAAACAAAAGGGAGATCCTCAGATAGAGAAACAAAACTTCTCACCCAGAATGAGGTTTATGACAGTGTTCCCTCTTTTCAGGACAGGGAGGAAGGTCCTTTCTCTAACTGTGTTGCTGACTATGAATTAAAAACCTGACAAAAATCATGGTGTTAAATAAAATTAGTCTGAAGAAAGTGTGTCCAAAAAGTCAGGCACTCTTCGGAGCTAATCACTCCTACCCCAACACATTTTACAAAAGTCTTCAGTCTATATTTTATCTGTACACAAGCTTCCTGTTGAACTGTAGCAAGCTATGTGGTCTGTGGCTCTGGCAAGGATTCAAAATTTATCCTCAACAGTGATCCAACAGAAGCGCTCTTATACACAGAAGAGACTGCAAGCCACAGCAGTCAGAAGAAGCAACACTAGGACAATTATCTGTGTGTGCATTTTTCACCCAGAAGTCCAGAGACCCTTCTGCTCTAGTCTCAACAGTGGTGCTCTCTTCCTTGATTTGCATACTCAGAAGGATGCTCTCCAAGACTTACTGTATCAGTTGAGCCTGGGTCATGGAGAAATCCTCTTACTATCAGGTAAGAATTATCTGTGCAGGAATTGAAAAATCTGACTCTTAAGCGTAAGTCCTGGGAAATAAATTCACCGTGGGCACAGATAATGGTACAAATATACAAATATACAAATACACTTTACACTAAGTTCAAGCGGGCTTAGCGAGCTACAGGGGGAAGACACAGCTCTTACCTCTTTAAAGATTCTTATACTACCATATATTGGGAATAAGAATATTTCTAGCATATTTAGGTAAATTGAGCAGCTTATATTGTGTATATCACATGCAGTGTGGATTTACAAAGCATGAAAAATAACCCACCCAGCACCATCAACTACTCGAATCAGCTTTTAGCTCTTATTTTACAGCACCTAAGTACTCCAGTGGACGATTTGTCATTGTTTCTTTTCTGTCATGCCCCCCTCCTGTTAAAACCCATTCCAAACGGAATTAGTTGTGCTTACTCCAGGGCTGAAAAGCATTTCACACGATAGTGAGAAGAAACAAGTTATAGTCCTAAGCAACTTTTATTACACTGAGACCCACAATGTAGGCTCATCCACACTTCCATTGGTCTGGTGAAGGGACATCCCTATTTTCTGTTTGGCACACCTTCAGTGCTCTCTCTATTCATACATATGCTCTCTCTGCATATTTCTATATGCAGAAACACATGGAGGAAAAGCCAGAGCAGGTGTTGGAAAGACCTTCTGCTGACTCCCACGGGCATCACTACCCAGCCTCCGCAGCTCAGCAAGAGGTGAGGCAGTCTGAAGAGGCCATGCATCACAGGGAATGAAACACCTGCAGTAAGGGTATGGAGGGCCGTATAAATCCCCCACATCAGGATGCCACGGAAAACTGCATTTGGATTAAAAGACAGCTTTCTAGCAAGGGCACTGGTTGAGACCTTTTAGCTGCATTAATGGCATTAAAAGCTAATAAACACGACAAACTGCTGGAAGACTAAATACAGGACTGAGTCTGAGAACCTTTATTGGATGCTTGGAGCAGGATGCAGGGAAAGGAAGAAAAGAAATAGCTGATAACAGAACAGCTACCTGTACCACACAGTTACCGTGATGCAGGCTTGTATTTTTATTCTAATTTGATTCTTGCTCCACAGACTGAAAGAAAAGATTACCCTGAACTTCTTTCCTGTGTTTCTTAGACTACAGCCATCACCATGGCTAAACAAGGCAAAGTAGTTTTGCCAAAAGGAAGAGCAACAGCCACAACAAATACCGCTAAGGAAGTAATGGATGTTAACATCTTAACTGTGTTTTTTACAGGAACTCTGAACCCAATGAAATGAATGAGAATTGTGCCACGACTTTATCAGAAGCAACAATAGTAAAGTTAAATTCTCTTTTTCCTGAAGAGGGATGAGAAATGACCTGTGGGACACAGCAGTGCCTGGAAAAGCAGAGTCTGGATATCAAGGGTCTGAGTAAATTCATGTCAAAACTACTCCAGCGACATCCACTGTTGGAGTGGTTATACCTGATTATACTCGTGCAAGCCTGAGAAAGTGGGAAATATTTGAATAATGTGGCCCTCTTAAAATGCAGATAACAGAGACACTCTATGTCAAAGGAAGAAATTGGGGTCAAGGAATCAATGTCCAGTATCCATGGACCAGCACAGTTTTCCACACTGCTCTAGATAAAATTCTAGCTTTGCAGATCCCCAGCTAGTAAGGAATACATCTCTTCCTGCTGTACCTTTCCCTGTGGAGATCTGCTGTCAGTCACTTTTACAGCGTACAATACCATAGTGTCTCCACTGCTTCCATATCTGCTGGGTCTCTGACACTAATCTCAGGTTTTGCTGTGCTAAGCCCTCAAGCGCCTTGAGAACTGGCTTTGGGATTAAGAACAGCACAATAGAGACTTTTAAAGCAAGCTACCCCAGAGGTAACCCTGAGCATCAGTCTACGACTTGATGTGTATGTCTGAGACAAGCTGAGGAACTTTTTGAGAAGTGACTGCATCCCCAAGCAGGGATCTGAAGGACTCTGCACCTATGGAGGGCAATGCAAAGTGGCAATAAACTCTTGATGTGCAGGAGTTGCAAACAATTAGGTAATCAATCCAAGCAGTCCTCAGAAACTCGATCAACACTGAGGTTTGTGGCACTGAAACAAGTCAGGATAAATGCTACAGAATGGTGCACTGTTGAATGACAACCTCATGCTGTTGCCAGCATAGTCACAGTAAACCCAAAATAAAGACAAGGCATAAATGAAATCCCACAAACAGATCACATACCTTGTAGTTCTTGCAAGAAGGATTGAACGCATTTGTTCCACAGATAAACAGTGTATCCTCATTTCTTTTTAGGAGAACCTTAATAAAATTATGACATTCATCCTGAAGAAAAATAATAAAAAGTATTTCAACTACTGCCTTTTGAGTGTCTGAATTTATTTTTATACTGTGATATTTCATTGTCACGTCTAAAATGAAATTGGCTGGTAGCCACTGTGATATTCTGGGCTTTATTTCAACTACGCTTAACTGACAATGAGGAAGATGCAGTTGATTTATATTCTAGTGGTTAAAAATGGTCACAAAGAAACTAAGATACGATATTCACATTAGAGCTCAGATTTTTGCTATTGTTCACATAGGTGAATTTTGTTTGAAAGATCTTGTTTTCCTCAGGAGTGAAAAATCTGATCTTCTCGTCTATGTTGCTGTAAGACAGTAGGATCACCAATGCAATGTATTGGCATAAAGCATCTGTACCTAGAAGGAGAAGTAGGTGTAAAGAATTGGAGTCTGCATCTAATTCTGATACTACTTATGCTAGTCACAGGGTTACAGTAGGGTAAAACTGGTGTGAGAAACAATCCTTTAAAAACTGTACCCATGCACACCTTCTGATGCTTTATATAAACATCTCAGTAAATTCCTGCAGTAGAACAGGCAGCAGTACTTAGCTCTTGAGGCACTGGTAAGCAAAATCAGTACACTACCCATTACGTCCAAAATTCTCAGTGCTTTAAGTATTTCAGGATATTGCTGCAGCTCGTGTAATAACGTTTTATCACATTGAAAGTAAACTATTTTTGCAAATTAAAGCCTTCAGTAAGTTGATGGAAAAAGCAATTACTGGCAAGAAGTGAATGGTATGATCCATTCCACATCACA
Organism: Apaloderma vittatum; assembly: GCF_000703405.1. Classification (NCBI taxonomy): domain Eukaryota; kingdom Metazoa; phylum Chordata; class Aves; order Trogoniformes; family Trogonidae; genus Apaloderma; species Apaloderma vittatum. The sequence continues at coordinate 55,221 of NW_009714365.1, forward strand.
GACAGCAGCCTGAGATAATAGTGAAGCAACTAAACTAAAGTGGCAGATGCAGAAGAAATTAAAATTGCCTACCTTATGTTTTCCCTTCATTCTGCATGTGTCTACATCAGCTTGTCTAGATTTCCATGTTAGTTTCTGAAAGGATCAAGAAAGAGATCAGTTAAAGCCTAGAGGTTGCATTTGATTTCAGGAGTAGAAGCCCCTTAGGGCAGACTAGTTGTTGAACATATATTTATTGAAAGCTTTCTGCACCCTTTCTCCATGATTAATTCACCACAACAGTGAAAGCTCAGTGATGCGGAGCATTCACTTGATTTTGTGTTGCCATCTATTCATTAGGCTAGAAATCTATCCTTTTTTTTAAAGCCTAAACCAACAAAATTTAGCAAGAGGTCAACTTTCAAAAACACATGTACCTTTCTTAAAACTACTAGATGCTCTTTTCTTTTAATTTTATATTGTTGTGCAAATCAGAATAACCATTTAAACAAAATATGTCTTCTGAAAGATGACTTTTTAGATTAGCAAAGAATTCAAATTCAGGTAATTCTTACCACTTCAATTCAGCAGACAGGCTCAGAGATCCCTTCACCTATCAAGACACTGCTGACTTTATCTGCTAACACTCTTCTTCCACAACATTTACAAGTAAACTCCAGCCTGGATTTTTTTTTTTTTTTTTGCGACGAGTTTCAGCAGTGGTCAAATGTGATAGGCTGATTAAAAACATATAGCCTGAGACAGTAACACCTTAGACACTATTGCCACAATAGTTCTGATATTGTTTCCCATCAGTAAACCGAGGCACTGTGCATTCATGAAGAGCTCCAAGCTAAAAGAGTTACCATGAATATTTATTTCCACTACAAGACTGTGCCCTCACTTTTTGATGAGTAATTGGACATAAGCTCATCTTCGGCATCGTTTGTAGTTATAAAGAAACACTCCCCCGTCCTATGGTGGAATTCATCCAGTGCCCAAATCCTCATGATCTTCTACTGGACTAAGGATGCGTTTGGCACATATTACACAATATGAATGCAATGCAAAGGAGCTGAAGAGAGATTATTGCTACTATTTTTATGTTAATATACAATATGGTAATGCAGCCAAAGCTCTTCTTAGTTTGGATGTAACTTCTCATGGAGATAATGTGAACACATCTACAAAGTGGTATTATAATAAGATTTTATTTAGTGAGTACTTGGTTGAGTGAATAAAATTTGTGTGCATGAAAATATGTAAGTAGCATTTGCCTTTTATGATGAAAGTTTCAGTATACTTAATTGGGATAGTATAGCTGTTATAGAAAACTGCTGAATATAAATGAATAGATGTTTGACAGATGTTCCATCAGGGACTTCACTATGTTTCAGTATGCATTCCTTATCAGCCCAGCTAAATCACTTATCAGAAATTCACAGAGGACATGATTGCTAGTCTAGCTTTCCTCAAATATGATTAGCAACACCATCTTACTTGCTTATTAAGGTTTTTACAGCAGTGTTGGAAAGTTGTTTCAAACAATGTCATCTTCCTATTTATTTGAAGCTTGTTCTAGTGTCCTTGGTTTCTGCATGATGATAAAAGCTACTTACTTTGCTAAAATAAATTTCCTCTGTATGCGATGTGTCCATATCAACAGTATAAATATGGTCCCTGTAAAGAAAAGCAAATGAATGCAAAGTCAAACTAAGTAGTCAGACAGTTCATTTTCTACGAAGAGAGCTATCTATCACAACATAATCCATTCAAATAAAGATCACAGGTCTTAGCAGTGAACATAACTGGCAGCACCGCCTGCTTCTCCCAGAAAGGTACTTTCGTATATAAACTGATTTCATTTCGATTAAGAAACAAAGAAAAATCATCAAAACTTCAAAGTGGGATTCTTTCCCAAAAGCAATTATTAGAACAAATGAGATTTTGGAAAGGAGATGAGCCTCATACAATTTCAGTTCAGTACATCCTACAGCAGATGCCCTGATCTAGCATGTAGATGTTTTTGCATATCTTGAAATGAGATGCAATAGCTCTTAGGAAGCAGGTGCCAGATTCCTAGGCTAGCAGTAACTGTGCCGTCTTTAGCCATTCAGGGTTAAAGAGAGGTTAATGTTTCTTTCTTTCTTGATTCCTTCTTTAAAAAAAAATAAAAAAAATGTGCCTAACTTCAACTGTGACAATTCGATTGACAATATGGTAGGCAAAAGGCTGACAGCCACAAAACTATTCCCAGAAATCATTCCTCTCTTCACACACTGGTAGCCAAACTAAACTGTAAAATACTCTTCTGAAAAAAGTTCATTTCTTGCTTGCATTTACTTTCCTGTCTTCCTGAAAACCTGTACCTCTCTACAATTAGCTGCCAATCTCTCCTTGGAAACAGGAAATAGACTTAGCTACTCAGGTAAAGAAATATTTTTAAACATTTTCCTCTGTATAAGCTGAGAACAAAGACATCTCTGTATGGGACCTAAAATCCGAAAAAAACTACCAGTCCACAATGCCGCAGTAACCGCCACATCAATTTGGGACTGATCATCTCATTTTTCCTTGAAATAACATTGGCTTTTTTTCAAAATGCTGGAATCTGTGCAGCTGGAGCATGATCCACAGCATTGGAGGGGTCTGCTGAAAGTAGGACACAGACCTTCCATTTTAGAAATCTCCGCTCTCAAGGTTAGCTTTGTTTTATTGGGTTTTGGCGAAAGAGCGCTAGTCTCTTAAATAAAGCAAACAGAAAATACTGCTATAAAAGAAATAAGCAACACTTCTCTCGTGTGGAGAAAAGAGGCAGCACTGTTGTGGGGAAACGGCTTTTAAGAATCTGCTGTCTGCTATGGTGCTTGAGGCTGTTTGCTTTGCAAGATGCCAAACTAAGGAGTTGTGGATTTTCTTCTCCTCCAGATTCTGTAAAATCAGAGTTGTCATTTACTTCCAAGATTGGTTTAATGCTTCAATATATTATTTGCTTGACTTTACTGGCAGAGCAGTGGTCAGAGTCGGTGCTGGACTAAAATTACCTATTAGCCTGGCATTAGCTTCATATATTACCCGCACAGTTCCCTTACGTATATCACTCTTTGTTGCTGTCACTCCTACTATATAAAAAAGAGAACAAGATCTCTCGAATTGCAAATTAGGTGTGGCTGGAGCTCTAAAAACCTTCCTTCAGCACAGCTCTTGATTTTAATAATCAGTCTTGCTTCCCAGTAGTTGTGATTTTTTTCTTTTTAAACAAGACAATTAGAAAATACATTAGTGGTACTCTGAATGTTAGAATGAGTTATTTAGTCCCACTCTCAATAAAACAGCTTTCAGAGGATGTGCTTTCTGGTTCAAGAAACAGTTCAAAGAAAACTCAGATGCTAAGTTACAGAATCATCTGAAAGAGGCTTAGTATCAGGCAAATTATGCATCATTTTCTCATGCCATACATGAAACAGTAGTTGCTGACAATGTCAGCAGAGAGCGAAAGAGCTGTCAAGTTTAGGACAGGGCTCTCTAGCCACAGACAACGCGGGACTGTCCTTGCCCTCCTTTTCCCACTGCTGCACAACTGCTGCACAACTCCTGCTGTCTACTCACTGCGGTATGTGTACAGCTAGCTGTTAATTAAGTTATTCTAACACAAATTGACTTAATCCTAGAGCTTCCGTTTTTTCCCACCTCCAGCCAGCAGAACCGAGTTTTGTTGCCATGACATAATCTTGTGGAGGAAGGGAATTTAAATAATGCCACCGGCTGTGCATGACCCTCGGCCATTCCGTACATCATCTGGAAATGTGTAACTGCAAATGAGGAGGGATCCATCCCAACACTTCATGGGCTCAATAAACCATTTTGTACATGCACATGAGGGGTGGCAGATAACGTGAACAAAAGCTGCCACGGTGCAAGACAATGGGAGGAGGAGGCATGGCAAACTTAGAAAAGGGTGTGTGTAAGAGTGTGAGAGAGACAGTGAGGGAGTACCCTTCCCATGAGAAAAAAAGAGAACAGAGCTGGTCCTGTGCAGGCTGCAGATAATTGGACAACACAGTTTCAAAGGCTTCAGCTGAGTTATTCTGATTTATATTGTCTGGATAGTTCTGCCTCATAACATGAAATAAAGCCTTTCTGAAGTGACACAAAATTTTATTTGGTAATAGCTAGTACAGGAGTCATGTATCCCATGTGACAAAATAAGCAACTGATGGAGAAAAATTTTGTCCTATGCGAGTTGCTCAGTAATAACGCATTAGCAGTTCTCAAACTGAGTTACTCCTCTGCCATGCACAGAAACTGTCTGCAAAGCAAACACTGGATTTTCTAAAACAAGTAAACAAACAAACAAATCCAACTCAAGTCCAACAGTCCCCCCCTAAAAACCTCTCAATGTTCAATTATTCGTTTTGATTGCTTTTCAGAAAATTGGGTAAAAATCTAAACTTAGCATTGCTATATTTCACAAGAAAACAACATGAATGCAACATCTGACATGATAGTTAAGGGATTTATGTCAGCTACAGTTTTCAGTGAAACTGCCAAAACTCTTTCAAAACCACTTTTGATTATGTGCACATTTGCTTCAGTCTCCAGATTTACTACTACCTCTAATGGAGATGTGGTATTACAGTTACAAATTTTCATTCACACTAGTTATCAAAGGGTGACTCATGTTCTGAAAGTTACTACTTAAAGATAAAAATGACCTTTTAATTTAACTTGAATCACATATGCTTCTCAGACCAGCAGGGATTTTATTCAGTAACATGCGGAGGGGGAAAAGAATAATTTCAAAGAGTTTTAGAGTTACCAAATGAAAAAAGTGTAAGAAGATTTTTTGTGCTTGTATAAGTCGAAAACAGACCAGGTCTTTATTCTTTTTTGTAGGTCACAAGACCATAGGAGTAGATAAGCACTGTCATTGTAGTAAACTACTTTATACAAATATAGAGCCACATAATATCAATGCATATTCCCATACCAGTACACATACTGTCCCCCAAATATTAGCATTCCTTATATAACTTGTGCACACAGTAGGTTCACAGCCCAAAATGTTTTGCTAGGTTTTCCTGCTGTAGCGCCAGTTGCCTGGGCATTGCGACACTCTAATTACGTCAATCTCCAGTCTGGGAACCAACTATGAAAACAGCAAAAATTCACAAAGCGGATTTACCACCTTCTCACTGCAAATGATTTCCTAATTTAAAGGAAAACAAATAAGGAAAGCGAAGGGAACTCAGCCATGAAATGGAGGAAATCCTGCCACCACCTTTCAAACCCCTTCGGCAGGCTCCCCCGCCCCACTCATTATCACACTAAATGCTGCAAAACTACTAATCCCCGAGCTCAGGCAAAGCACAGGGAGGCCTCGCTGTGGGGCTGCCCACTCTTTGTGCCCTGCAACCAGCACAGCTCCCCGCAAGGACATAAGCTCTTCGTCCGGACCTGACGCAAGGGCTTGGGATGTGTGAGAATCCAGAGCTCTGCCACTCAGACCCTGCACAAGCTGGCGTGTGTGAGAAGCCCAGAGAAGCTGCCTTTAGCTGGTACAGCTGCCATGACCGGGTAGGCAGAAGTGTCATCTTCTAGTAGCCAGGGAGGTGATGAGGTAAAAATAGCACTTGGTGACTCTGTTGGTGTAATGCAGCCGATTACCTGGTGCCCAGGCGAGATCAAGATCGACATCGATAGGCAGATCTCCACCACGGGACATACCCGGCCACCCAGAAGATGGGGGAGTGGCTGTTTAAGAAGAAAGCTAGGCAGCTCCCGGAGGCTGAAAAGGGCTTTGAGGACAGGGCTGGTGGTGAGAGGCTGCCTGTTCAGCAGCTGTTCCCTCTCACCTCCTGGCCATCCCACCCACCGTTCTCCCATCTGCAGGAACAGCATGGCTCTCTGTGGCACACACAAAAGAGAGCATACTTCTCCGATGACGGAGAAGGACCAGAAAACAAGCAGGAAACAAAGCTGCTACCAGAAGGGTAACTTATGTGTAAATCCCAAACAAGACCTGGGTCCAAGAATTCCTAATCTGGACTACCCACCCTTGCTAACCTGGACCCCTCTTGCACTCATCCTGCACCCATCAGGTAATTCCCACTCTAAGATCATCAACCTCCTTTGCTAACAAGAGGCAGGGAGAGGAACCATTGATGTTTGATGTGTGCCAGGTTGGCAGCTGTATAAATTGGTGTAGCTCCACTGAAGCTGATTGTGCCATGCTGAGTGACACAAACTGGATGGGTGGTTCTATATGCAATTTTACAAATAGGCATGTACTTGTATCTGCATAGTATAGCTCTCCAAAAAACCCCCAAATCCCAGATGCCAAATTCAATTAACTGTGCTGAGTACATCAAAAGAGACCAGCTAACATACTTTTTTCTTTTTTTGTCTTAAGGTTTTAAAAACATGCCTAAACCAGGAACATTACAGTTCAAAAAGTCCTATCTGAACATGTGCTTGTGCACAGTAGAATCATTCTCTAAAATACGTCATTAATGTTCTGCACAAACAAAATTACAGGATGAGGACAGACTCCCTCCTCTGTGGGGCTGAACAATTTCTCTGGCAACTTCCCTCTTGCTGGACTCAAAGGGAGGCAGAAGTATATAGTCCTGAAAGGACTGGCTCAGCATCTTGCAAAAGCAAACCTTAGTTGATCAACTAACAAGGCTTCCAATATGCCTTACTAACAGTCTGCAAAGCTCTGAGCGCGAGAAAATACTGAAAATAATGTGTCTGGCACACAAGAACTCAGAACATCACTCATCTTCTCCTCCCTCCTCTGAAAGCAGCATGGAAGGAGTGGTTAAGCAGGAGACTACTGACCTAGCAGCAACGTAGAGAGTCCTGTTCATGACCATGACCAGCTGGATGTCCAGTCGGTGCCTCTGTGTGGTGTTCCGCCCTGGTTTGTGACCCACAAACACCGGATACTGTCTTGTATCTGCAGGAAGGAAAAAAAAAATCAACAGCACAGGGTCAAAAGAGAATAAAAACCTTGAAACTATGCTAACACAGAGCACCGTGGATTCCAGTTATAGCCCAGACTTGTGGTTTCTAATCTGCCCTGGCAGCACTGCCTGGGGTTGGAAGGCACAGACACAGAGGGCTGGAGAGCTCTTCCAGGCTACAGTCTTTGCAGCTGCAAAGGAGAAAGTCATCACTTTTGTAGAAGACAAAAACTGTGAGTTTTTTCAGAGTGCAAAGGTGTCCTAGAACTCTTGACACACAGGTACAGAGCACTTTCTCACAGCATTGCTTTCACATCTTGCAGAGCTTAAATGCTTGCTCCTGGCTGCCAAACCGTGTCTAGGAGGACAAAGGCTGTTTCACAGTGCACCATCGATCACCACAACAACTGGACTGGTAGTGATTAAAGCAAAAGACTTGGCTCTCCTTGATCCAAACTGCCAGCTCCCTGGGTTTCCTACAGGACTGGACTGCCATCATAGCAGCTGTGGGAATTTCTGAGAAACGGTGTGAAAACACCACTTGAATGTTATAGAATGAAAATCACTGAATATTATCTTGGCAACTAGTCTGACACTCCAGTTCTTCCGGCAACTGGAAAACAATACTGACTAGAAGCCTTGTACTGAGCCTATGCTATCAACAGCTCAGCTTTACCCCCACTCTACCAGTCAGCAAAAGCATTTATTCACTCTTTGCCCAAGACATTTTTGGTGAGACCTCAGCATACAGTGGGTGTGCTGCTGCTCCCCAGATGATCTGTGTGCACACCTGATAACAAAAGTGAACACATTCGATCAAGAACCACGCTGCTGTTAGACCTCATAAGTACACTTGATCATGACATCTAGATGCACAAACTAGGGCATTAGTTAAGTAAACAAATTGACAGAAGACAGGAAGAGGATAAATCTCTGATGAGCATCATTGATGCAGCACTGCCACATGTGCATGTGACACAGAGCTGAGTAGCATCTCGCTGTGCCTGAGCCTTTGCCTCACCAATATGTTTTCCCAGAAACCTGGAGCTGTTTGAGGGAGTCTATTTCTTCAGAAACACTGCTTTAGTGTTTTCAGCTATTGACCTCTAAAAATATTTTCCCTGTTAAGCTTGGCCAAAGTATTGATTCACAGCATGGCTTCAGTAAATCACCTGAGACTGCCCTGTGTCAGAAAGCCTAGTGATAGAACAGGATGGATTCAGGAACTTCCCTGCAGACAGGACGCTGAGAACTCTTGGAGAAACAAATTAAGACAGCCCAAGCAGGATTTATGTTCAGAAGCTTAATCCTTCTGATCAAGTCTTACACATAAAATGGTAAGTTTAACTGCCAGGCTGTTCTCTGCCCAGTAACATTTCCTCTCTAACTCGTGGATCTAGCAAGAGCTGGAGGCCTGTACATTCGTGTGCAGTTCAGCATGCCATGCCTCAGATGAAAATACTATGCCATGTTCCATTTCTCCAGAAGGATCGAGACTGGCTGTTTCCACATTAGCAAGGAATACTAGCATCACCTTTCTGGAAGGTGAAAATGTAGTGCTAAAGACCTACTGTTCACACTAGACATGTTTCATCAGGGTTTGCTTTAGAGCACTTCTGCCCTTTTCTTCTATCCCAGATGCCTATTAGCATTTGAAGCACACCAGCTGCACCCCTGGAGTCTGTCTATCAGCTTGGTTTTACCCAAGACAGACAAGTTTGCGGGTGCCAAGGCCACCCCAAAGCTCAATAAGCAAGGACAATAAAGAGATTTACTTTAAAATCAAATTCCTGATCCAAAGTAGGCTCAAACATAAGCCTACTCACTGCTGACTTGCTACTCCTTAGCATACTTTTACAGATCTAGGCACTAAAGCTTTCCTTTTAAACCTGTGAACCCTTGGGACTTCGGAAGAGTTTTCTTGAGCTGAGGTAAATGTGAAAGAATCAGTTATGCTAAACCAAACTTGCATGGTGAAATGCACAGAAGGCTCTCCACCTGCTCAGCTAACAAATCTCAATACTGATTTGCAGCTGTCTATTGGGTAGTTTGCCAACTATTGCTAGTAAGAATGAAGATTTTGTTACAAAAGATTCTTTGTCTTGATTTGGGTTTTAGCTACATTTCTAGCCTAGCACAAAATGCCTAGTGCTAAAGCAGAATCCATCAGAGCCTAAAGAAGCAAGTTCAAGTATTTGCACTGGATCAAGAAATGATGTTTTCAGAGCTCAATTACTCAGTGTGCTATGCTTGATACTTCAGGTGCTTCACTGGTTACTCAGAACTACACTGGTCAGGTGGGGCACACATTCATTATGGGAGTGGGTGGAGAAGACATCCTTCCTTTGCTGCTGGATAGAGAGCAAGATGTGTGGTTCAATTATGATACTGAAGTGTCTCAGAGAAGGAGAGAGGCTATGGTTTTGGAAAATCATGCAGTTTACCACACAGTAGTCATAAGTCAACAGGAATAAGTCATGTTCCTATATTAGCATTTGAGAACATAAATTGGTTGATCTGGGAGACATCCAGAAAACCAACTTCATTCATTACAAGCGTAACAAAATAGTGTTGATTTGAACTCCTTTTATACTTACAGTTGCCATGCGAAATACTGATCGGCTCAGAATCTTCTGGGAAACCAGCCCCAGCAAAGTGTAGCAGTGTGAAATATAGCAGCAAGGCTTCTGACCTCATAGTAGTTCAGCTGAAAGGCTTCACTTCTTCACTTCACCCTGTGGAAGACAAACAAGGGATTAAGCACCTTCTGTCCCTTCAGTTTTAACCACACAGAAAGCTAATAAGAGTTAACAGAAAGCAGAAGGACCTTTCCTTCTCCTCAAGCCTTTCACCTGAGGAGGTATGTCATGTTCCTACGCAGAAATTGCCCTACCAGACCCATTCCCCTTCAGCCCCTGGCCCACCAGTGCCACATCTTGTTTGAGAATAGACTTAAGTATCTGTGAGTTATGAAGGATCTTCTGCCTCAGCTGTTCATGTGCAATAAATAAGCTTTGTCTTCTGCACTGACTGACAGCTGACAAGACTTTTCCAGGAAATATTTTGTTTTCTCCTTCTTTGATTTACACAATTAGATGATGACATGATGACACACAACATAAATAAAAAAAAAATGCCCCACACTACATTATTCTGTTTAAAGAGAGAGTAAGGGTTATACTACAGGACTGATTCATACCCTGCAGAGTTGTGAATCAAGTGAAGAAACACTGAGAGAGCTTGATGGAGCATGCAGAACATGTCATTGGGCTTTACCACAAAAATATGCACCCATAAATTTAGGTGCCATAAAACCAATACTCCAACTTGCGATAAATAAGGGAGAACAGAACTGTCTAAAACCAGCTTTTTCTTTTTTTTGCCCGTGTTCCACTGACGCATTAACTCATTCACATTTCATGTACAAAAATATCCCTAAATCTTGAAGATAAAAGGAACTACAGGGGCTTTTGGATATAGTGAAAGAAAACAGCACATAATACAGTAAATAGCTCATAATTCCCAAGAAAATTTCAGACATTGATCTGCAAGAGAAATCAGTGTAAAAGTGGGGTTTTCTTTTCATCCCTTCCAGAGTTTCAAACCTTTGATGCCGCCTGCCAAAGATTCCTTTTGAACAAAGCTATTTTACAGTAGTCTGTCAGTCACTCAAGATTTACGGGCAGAAAGTCAAACTTCATAACCTACATAGTCTTTGAAACTTAATTTGGCAAACAAAGTGCTAACTTGCCCTTCTGCAACACCATTGAATATTAGATATCATGCCTCCTTTCTGGATGTCAAAAAAAGCATTAGCAAGTCCTAAGTGCTGTATTTTCATTTTTAATTTCACAGACACAGCTGATTCCACATCTTTTACCCAATTATTAATTTGCCTTATCAGATATTTGCTTTCAAATAAAATTTAAGCTCCTATAACTGGATTGGAATATGGGCTCTCTTTCAGGACATTTTAGTCCATACGGACTAATGATTTTTTATACTCTGTGTTTGCCTATTATTATTCAAACACACAAACTGAAAATTTGTCTGATTCTCTATCTCTGTTAACAAAATAACAGAGAGGCCAAGTTAGACTGAAACTAGGAAAAAATACAATTTAATGTAAGGCAATGACTGAGATCTCAACTGAACAAAGTGTCGGATGGTAAAGGATAAAAATAGCAAGAATAAACGCAACATAGCACAGACACTATCTGTCTATTATTCCTTATGTGAGAATGCATACGAGGTGATAGTACATACAGGCCCCAAGAGAAGCATTTCCATCCAGCACTGGTTAGGCCAATAGCTATGTATGATTACTGATACAGCTATGTCTGCCTGCAGAGCCTTTACCTTTTTTCTTCAAGTGTCTCTTTAATCACCTCTTACATTTTCTCTTGATTGTTAGCTCTCTGGGGCAGGAACTCTGTTTCCATGTCCCATGAAACATCATTTGGGGCCCTTAAGAATGCCCACAATAGAAATAAGCAGCAGAAGTATATGTAGTACTTGGAAACAGTTTCCCTCAAAAGGTCTTAATTAAAAGTAAGATTGACAAATCACAGGGGTTAATTCCTTTCTCTTAATCCCTTTCTCTCTACACGATTTTTCAAGATGTAATTTTGCCACTTTAAAATACATACAGGGCAAAGTGACAAAAAAAAGTGTCTGATCGTAACACACAAATAGATTGAAATTCTTTCCTTCTTGAGATTGTTACAGTGCAGGAGTCTTTACTGAAATGCACACAGGGAGCAACAGTTTAATGGGAAGAACTTGATCAAGCAATCCAATTCTTCCACTTAAACCTTATTCATCCACAGCATCAGTTTGCAGGCTGACAATTCAAATCACTTGGCCCACAGTGAGACTTTGGAGTGTAAGAGTAGCTGCTTTCTGTTACTGCCTATCAGCACATCATCCACTATCTAACAACGTGTGGATGCTACGAGGAAAGCATTAGGGTACTGCAGTCACATCGCTGCCACTCCACTTTAGAGCTTGAAAAAATCTTCCCATGAGTGACTCTGCACCATCATTCCCTACTTACTCAGATGTGTGTACCACTCTGTGTAAATACATACTGGAGACAGCTCCCAGGAAAATGAACGGTACCCTGAACACTTATTTTGTCATTTTATGTACATATTATCAGGACATATCTTTTTTCTTTTACCTGAAAAGAATTAACCAACAAATTAACTGACATATTGTCTTCTAACAAAGACTAGATTACTAGGTTTTAAAGTAACTTAAGTTCTCCATCATTCCTAAGGTTAGCTTCTGGGGAAGAGAAAAAAATAGCGTAATTTTCTGTTGCTGTAGTGCTAACATAGTTGCTCAAACTCATGCAGAGTAAATGCCAAATGTCTACTTCCATCTTTCAATGATTCAGGTGGACTACATATCTCTATCAATGCCTGTGCCAATAAATTGAGTAGGTTTCAAGTTGTATCCAAAGGCAGCTTATTACCAGGAGATAATTATTCAAACATAAGGTTACTTTTGCTGTTCTTACAGCAGTGGAAAGAGCCATATTGTTTCAGTGGAAAATGCTGACTCAAGAAGGTCACACGTATTTTTAAGACAAATTTCCTTTTCAGCAAATACTCAGGTCTGGTTGGGCTCCTGGGAGTGATGCAAATGTTCTCACTTGCAACTGTGCTGAAACTACTCTCGAACCAGAAGTGCTCATGAACACAGTTTCTGATGAAGCGTGTCTAGCTAGACAGTGGTGCCAAGTAAGTATAAGCACTGTCTCCAGAAACAAGTTTTGCAAACATCAGAGGAAAGATCTTCAGTCAATACAAACTACTGCAGTTCAATTTGGCCTACATTAAGCGATGCTGGTTGAGATAGAACTGGCTCTCGAGAACTCCAGTTCTCCCTGTTCAAAACATCATTACCGTTCCTGTCGAAGGAAGCTAGTGGTGACAAGAAGAGTGAGTTTTGGTGGTGTTCTTTTATTAGCAGTCATGCTAATAAAAAACAGCTCTGCAAATGTATAAAAACATGTCTTATAATCTATGTCTAATGCAGTAACTTGTAGCCATTGAGTCAGTGGAGCAGATCAGCTTTCCTCCAAGGTTCAAAAAACCTCCCAACTAATCGCTTTGTGCAAGCCTAAAACCAGTGCAAATATAACTTCATGCAAGAGACTTTGCTGCTCTGATTCTTCTTTCTGAAGCTGATGGTTTAAAACACCTATGTAGAATGAGTTATTCTAGTTATTTCTGTGTTCCCTCCTCTTTGTAACACTATGATTAAGTATGAAGAAATCATTCTTAATGTATATAGAAATCAAAGCTTTAACTTCCTACATGGAACAAGTTTTTATGTTTGTACACTGCAGCCCAAAGGTGAAACACCTCTGAGAAGGACGTTTGAATACTAGTGCAATATAGATGCTCTCACTATGATATTTACTCACATAAAACCTATGTATAAATACAAATAATCAAACATAGATATACACACCCCTTAAAAACACATGTTTAACATAGGGACCTTTAATTTTGTAAAATTCACGCTGCTGGTATGAATGGATTTTCTACAGCTAAGAAAGTAATGATCATTCCAAACCAGGAAGAAAAGTCTGATTTTTCTGTGCCAAGTACACTCTGGCTACCTATGGCTATCTGAGCCAACAAGAAGAGCTCTGCTTTTCCTTGTCTGATATTTTTAGCATTCAGTGAACAACATTTTGTATGGAAACGCACACAGAAGAGCTGCTTGGCTAAGGAAGTGATCACATGGCTTCTGCCCTAATACCCTAGTAACCAGTTAATTATATCTACACTTTGAGGGTTCAAGAAGCCTTATACAAATCACATGAAAAAGTCCTAAACACAAGAGCTAATTTCCTTGTCAACTCCATAAAAGTGTAAGGCCAGATTTGATCTTGAGAACATAAGCAACAGCAAGAGCAATAGAAACATCTTTAAGTAACTACTGAAAGGGACACTTTCATGTTAGAAAACCATCTTGTCATTTGGGTCTCACTGTACGTTCAGCTAAACCCAGTGTTAACTCCAAGTAAAATCAAAGTATATAACCATGTCAGAATTTTCCGATGGCACAGGAAGTCTGCTCAGTAATGGACAGATCTTGTTATATTCATTTATTACAAACCCTTCTTTTATAACAGGATGTATTCATACACACACGTGTTGTGCTCATACACAACAGCTGCACTTCAATCCACAAATTATTAAGCTTAATGTGAGAATTAACCAGACAAAATTCAACGGTCTGTGTTATGCATGAAGCAAGACCAGAAAACCTAAAGGCCATGAAAAACTATGACTGTCTTAAAGAAATTCTTTTTTTTCTACAAACATGTGGAAGTACCTTCGAAAAGACAGGAAGACTAGTAAGAAGACAGGGCTCATAGACAGGGCTTTAAACTAGTTTTGAAAGGAGACAAGGATGTTAAGGAGGACAGGGATGTAACTAGTCTTGCAAATAAGAACCCTGGGTGTGGTAGTCCAACACTTTTAGGACAAGGTGTTGGCATCTTAGGTAACCTGAAGGTCTACCACCTCTCACATTGAAAACTATGTACTCAACTCTCTCCACAAAATGTTTCTACACAAATGCATGTAGCATGGACAAATAAACTGGAGGAGCTTGCGGCTGTTGCACAGCAAGGAAACTAGGATATAGCAGCCATCACAGAAACTGGACTCCCACAACTGGAGTGTTGCAATTGATGGGTGCCAACTTTTCAGAAGGGATAGGCAAGGAAGAAGTGGTGGTGATGTGGCCCTCTATGTTAAGGAAAAATATGATAGCATTCGGATTAATGAAGGTGATGATAGGGTCGAATCCTTACAGGTAAGAATCAGGAGTAAGGTCAGTAAGAGTGATATAGTGGTGGGAATCTGTTATAGACCACCCCGTCAGGACAAAGAAGTAGATGAAATTCTTTATAAGCAGTTGAGAGAGTTTTCAAAATCACTACACCTTGTGCTCATGAGGGACTTCAACTTTCCTCATATCTGCTGGAAATACAACATAGCAGAGAGATAACAGTCCCCGAGGTTCCTGGAGTGTGTGGAAGATAACTTCCTGACACAACTGCTGAGGCAGCCAACCAGGCAAGGTGCCCTCCTGGACCTGCTTCTTGTGAACAGGGAAGAACTAGTGGGGGAAATAAGGGTTGGAGGTCATCTAGGGCACAGTGATCAGGAGATGACTGAGTTTTCAATCTTTGGTATAATAAAGAGAAGAGTTAGTAAAACTGCCACCCTAGACTTCTGGAGGGCAAACTTTGGCCTGTTCAGGAAACTGACTGACAAAGTCCCTTGGGAGACAGCCCTGAAGGATATGGGAGTCCGGGAAGGGTGGACATACTTCAAGAGGGAAGTCTTAAAAGCGAAGGAGCAGGCTGTCCCTGTGTGTCCGAAAATGAGTAGCCAGGGAAGGAGACTGGCCTGCCTGAATGGGGACCTTTGGCTGGAAATCAAGAATAAAGGTCTACAACCTTTGGAAGAGGGGGCAGGTCTGTCATGAAGACTATAAAGATGCAGTGCAGCTTTGTAGGGAGAAAATTAGGAGAGCCAAGCGTAGCTAGAGCTCAAACTAGCTACAGCTGTTAAGGATAACAAAAACAGTTTCTATAAATTCATCAACAACAAAAGGTGGATTAGGGAAAATCTTCATCCTTTATTGGATGCAGAGGGTAATATAGTAAGGCTGAGGTGCTCAACACCTACTTTGCCTCAGTCTTCAGCAGTGAAACCAGCTGTCCCCTGGGTACCCAGCCTCATGAGCTAGGAGACAGGGAGAAGATGCAGCATAAGGTCATCATAACTGAAGACGAAGTGGTCAGTGACCTGCTACACCACTTGGATGCACACAAGTCTATGGGACCAGATGGGTTACACCCAAGGATGCTGAAAGAGTTGGCAGAAGTGCTCGCCAAGCCACTGTCTATAAACCTGAAGTCCTGGTTAGCTGGGGAGGTTCCAATGGACTGGAGAGTAGCAAATGTAACGCCCATCTACAAGAAAGGTAGAAACAAGAACCCAGGAAACTACAGACCTGTCAGTCTGACCTTGGTACCAGGAAAGGTCACAGAGCAGGTCATCTCAAGGGACATCACATCCTAATTAGAGGACAACCAGGGGATCAGGCCCAGTCAACATGGATTATGAAAGGCAGGTCCTGCTTGACAAACCTGATCTCCTTCTACTTCACTGAGACAAGATGACTCGATTATCGGATGAGGGAAAGGCAGTGGATATTGTCTATCTAGACTTTCGAAAAGCATTCGACACTCTTCCACATAGAATATTCATACAAAAACCCACTGCTCATGGCCTGGATGAGCATACCATCTGCTGGATAAAGCCCTGCTTGGACAGACGGGCCCAAAGAGTGGTTGTCAATGGAGTTAAATCCAGCTGGCGGCCGGTCACAAGTGGTGTTCGCAGGGCTCAGGGCTGGGACCACCTCTGTTCAACATCTTTATTGATGACCTTGATAAGGACACTGAAGGGATCATCAGTAAGTTTGCAGATGACACCAAGTTGGGTGGGACTGCTGATCTGCACAAGGATAGGGAGGTTCTACAGAGGGACTTGGATAGACTGGATCAGTGGCCCAAGGTTAATGGGATGAGCTTCAACATGGCCAAGTGCCAGGAACTGCACTTGGGCCACAACAACCCCCTGCAGTGCTACAGGGTTGGGGACGTGTGGCTGGAAAGTTGCCTGGCAGAAAGGGACACGAGGGTCCCAATTAACAAGCGGCTGCACAGGAGCCAGCAGTGTGCCCAGGCGGCCAAGAAGGCCAGTGACATCCTGGCTTGTATTAGAAACAGTGTGACCAGCAGGAGTAGGGAGGTGATTGTCTCCCTGTAATCAGCACTGGTGAGGCCTCACCTTGAGGATTGTGTTCAGTTTTGGGCACCTCAATACAAGAGGGATGTTGAGCTGATAGAGGGAGGACAGAGGAGGGCAACAAAGCTGGTGAAGGGCCTAGAAAATAAATCTTATGAGGGAGCTGGGGCTGTTCAGTTTGAAGAAGAGGAGGCTGAGGGGAGACCTCATTGCTCTCTACAACTACCTGAAAGGACATTGTAGAGAGGTTGGTGCTGGTCTCTTCTCACTGGTAGTTGGTAGTAGAACTAGAGGAAATGGCCACAAGCTGCAACAGGGGAGATTTAGGCTCGATGTTAGAAAATTTTTCTTCACAGAAAGAGTAGTCAGACATTGGAAACGGGCTGCCCAGGGAGGTGGTTGAGTCACCTTCGCTAGAAGTGTTTAAAGGTCAGTTAGATGTAGTGTTGGGAGATATGGTTTAAGTGTGGACTCTGTAGAGTAGGGTTATAGGTTGGACTTGATGATCCCAAGGGTCTTTTCCAACCTGATTCTAAGGAATAGCATTTAACCAAACAGTGAGGAAACTAAAAACTCAAGTCAGCTGAATTTGAACAACCACATAAGGAAAAATGCATGACCAGAAGAGCAGCAGCCTTTGTGAATGACCCTGGAAATATACAGCAAATAAACCTTTTCATCACATTCAGCATTTCTTACCCTGAGAAAAACAAAGGACCATAAAAAAGCAGGGAAGATTTTAGCTGCACAACAGAGGTAACAAAAAGATTTGAGTTTCTCCTGCCATAGGAGCATTAAAGGCATGCAAGTGAATCAGAAACCCAAGTCCTACTTCAGTGTCTCATTGAAAGAGACTTACAGAGCAAGATCTATCTATGCATACATAAAAAAGCACATATTGATCTACACAGCACACGGTTTGCCACACTGAAGGCAGAGCACAGAAACCAGTTGGCCAACCTCACTGTTGTTCTCTGCTATAGTATAGATCTGCCACACGATGCTGGCAAGCATCTTTCATCTCCTTTGGCTAAGCCTTTGGAAATCTCTGAGTGGAAGACGCTGTTGCTGCTGTTTAGCCCTTTAAATTCACAGTTCCTAGAAAGTGAAAGACAAGAGTTCTGTCCAAGCCAGAGAAAGGAATTAGGAATAATGCAGCAACAACAACAACATCAACAACTAGAGAGGAATACAACCTGCAAGCTGCAGCTTCCAGAAAACAAGGAAAGTTAGGCTGGCACAGCAGAGCTGTTCAGGAGAGCATCCTTTGTCTACGACTGCTTAGGGTGGTTGGTGAGCTGCTGCTCAGCCACCTCATGTGGCTGCACCTGACAGAAGAAGGGACCATCCAAAATGCCCTGGCTGAGTGGTGTCAAGGGGATCAGGCAGATGTGAGTGAACAGAAGCTCAGCAGGTGCTTGTGGAGCTCAAGAGAGAGGAGACACAAGTGGCTATCAGCAAGACACAGCACGGTATGCCAGACGTTACAACTGAATTAGCACGTGGCAGGAAAGCGCCCGGGATAGCCAGCTTTCTTGCTCATGTTGTCTCTTCTCTAACGATTGCTGCTCAGTCACCTGAATGGTGGTGCAGGCGGCCACAGAGGCTTAATGCCAGGTCTGTTCCCATCATCACTACCAACCTCCAACATCTTTTTGTGACCGATGGTGTGGCCATCACTCATCTTTCCTCTTGTGTCCTGCTCCTGTTGTCTCTACAGCTGGCCATTCATTTCATGTGGCCAAAAAAGCACTCTAGCACTCCAGGTAGCTGGCCCATATGCCACAGGGGCTGGAGTGTGAATGCCTTGGTGTAATCACCTGTACTCCTTCAAATCACATGGTAATGAGGGGTCACTCCTAAATGTTGGTGAGGCGAAGGAGGCCCCCACGTGTCTGGCATCCCTAGTGACCCTAAATTATGTGCAGAAAGCACACTCCCTCTAATCCTTTGTGCACATCAGAAAGTTCTCCCTGTCCATAAGAGAAATGCATTGGTGCCCTCTGCTATACACACTTTACTACCACTTTAATTGGATTCAGTACTGCTTACTCATTACCCAGCTGCTGTTGGCTGCATGCCAGACATGACTATTAGGCCCAAGGGAAAGACACCAATGAGAGTGATTTTGCCTCATATAGTAAGCAACAGCATCTACCTTCATTTTAAAAAATAGTAAGACAAACTTTATTACCAGTTTGATGAAATACAGATCCATGGACCACATGGATCATCCTGCTAAGATGTGCAAAAGTGCACACCTAAAATAACATTTCAGCCAAAATACAAGTACTTGCCACGCAAGTATCAGCAGTACTTGCTTATTTTGTTCAGGTTTGTGCAAACGTGAGTCCTTATCAGCTCTCCTCTTGTCTCCTTTGCAATTTTACAAGGCCACACATCAGGCACAATAATGTCAGGTATGATATGTAACATCACTACCTCCTGCTTCAGTAAGCGATAAACTGAAAAGATCTGGACAACCCCCAGGCAGCAGTGATGAGCCTCGGACTGCCAAACGGTAGTAGCAGGTGTCAAGTCAGTAGGCAAAACTCAGCATGCTGAATGCTGGCAACCTGTCTTGTCAAGACCAACACTACTGCTCAATCCAGCATGGTGCAAAAAGAAAATATAGAGAACAAATGGAGGCTTAAATAGGAGAAACCTTCCAGTGACCTGAGTAAGATATCCCAGATGACTGCAGCATTAATAGGATGCTGCTGTTCAGAGAGGGAACAGTCAGACGGAAGATGAACATCTCCCAGATGGAATTAGAAGCATCTCAGGCCTATCGATTTTGGTTGTAACCTTTACTGTAAACAGTCCATGGGGGCCTCATCAGCCACCTGTTCAGTGATATTTGCATTGAAATATAGAGCCAACACAAACGAGAAAATGGCCACAGTTCCTTGCTAAAGCATCTGCTCTGCCCCATCCCTCTGTCTATGCATCACCAGCAGCAGCAAAGATACAGGTTTTAGAGGAAGTGTTAACACAGTGGCACTAGCTGTCTCACATGGCACCAAAACTAATGAACGCTCCATTTGTCATGATGTTGATGGTGGTGGTAGTAGTATTATATCATGCAATATTTCACTTTCTAATAATTGCTCAGTTTTATACTGAAATCAGGCTTGCCAAAACTGGGAGGAAAGCCATCTGTGCCCGGAGGATGACTGCCAGAAATATTTGCAATTTTATTTTGGGGTTATAAACCTGCACAACAGAACAAAGACAATGCCTAAATAATCCCTTTCACTTACCACCCCCAACCATACAGTGCAAGAGATCTAGCTCTGGAACAGCTTGGTTGGTCATTACAAAGATGTCTTTATTATTTTTAAAAGCCTCACTCATTTAAGAGATAGAAATAGCTCTATTGATTATTTGTGGGACTTCAGCAAACCTCTGTCAAGACTCTGAATTGATTTAAGAGCTAAATGTAGCAATCACTGCCTTTTGACAGGATAGAATGCCATCTCTAATATACACTTCGCTGTTTCATATCAGCATGCTTAACAGAAAACAGATACACTACCAGCAACACCATTACTCTCTCCAACCCTCACTTTGTCTGGGAAATATCAGTGCCAGTCAACCGACCTTCCATTCTTTCATCTGATGGTTGGAATAAAAATTATGTAGCTGAAGGTAACCCAAAGCTGTAACGAGAAAGAAATGGGGCTTCCCTTTGTGTTCCTCTCCTTTTAGATAACAAAGGGGAAACACGAAGCTTTATGTATTTTCGCAACAATATTGACAATTGTCGCTCATTAAAAGTTTGATGCAGCTGGCAGACATTGTCTCCGATGCTACATGCCTGCTGTAAACATAACATTAGGATCAAGCAGTAATCCTAAAACAATCCCTACAGCTCAGCCAACTCTTCAGGTCAGATTCTCTCAGATACTTAGCATTTGCTTCCTTTCACTGCTGGTACATACTTAAATGGATTGCAGCCCTTCTTCACCCTCTAACCGAGAAGAAAAACTTAATTTCCAGTCCTCCTATGTCTGCATAATGGATCGGATCGATATACAAGGGCATAGGCCAACTTTGAAGAAAAAGTTAGTATATCATAGAATTGTGTTTAAAGCTCAGTGTAATCAGAAACAAATCTCTTTGGCTTTTTTTTTTAAGGCAAGAAACATTAGCCATTTAATGCATGAACTCCAGCTGCATTTTTCAGGAAACTTGGTTCCACTTATATGAAATGAAATTGTCCACTTTTCAAGAAGACAAAACAGTAGAGAAATGCAAATACTCACATTTAAGTCAGCTGCTAAGTAATCAGTGTGAACTGCTAAGCTTTCATGCAATTTGGCCAGTCCTGGCCCTAAATTCATTTACGCAAAACTTCGCTCATTAACCTGGCTTCATCTACCTTGAGTGAAACTGCAAGTTTTGTCAGAGTATTTTTTAAGAAGGCACCGATCAACTTTCACATTAAGTGGTTTCATAAAACAGCAAACTATGCACCTACCCTCAAAATGTGAATGAAATCTACTGTAACACTGCAAATGCTAACAACAGATTTAACTGTTCACTTATAAGTTCCTCCAGCTTTGGACACTATACTATGCAAAAGTGTTTTACTCCAACAGGCACCTCTGGAGAGCCCACAGTTTGCTCCACACTGCAATAGTCTAGTCATGGCAGTAGGAAAACTTGGGCCAAACCTCAGCATTGTATTCTGGGGAAGGCTGCTCAGCACGAGAACATGCAGACACATGGTGGTTAGGGTAAGGCTTTTCCCTCTGGAAAGCAAGCAAACTCACCAGGATAAGTTCTGTTTGTCCCTGACAGATAAAAAATACAGGTAAGCAAAGAGTTCTCAATATGTATTTATAATTTTAGCTCCTAATTTGTTCATGATCACTCTCTGCAAGAAAGATATTAAGGTGTGGGAGCATGTCCAATAAAGGGTAACAAAGGTGGTGAAGGTTTTAGAGAACAAGTCTTATGAGGAATGGCTGAGGGAACTGGGCTTGTTCAGCCTGGAGAAAAGGAGGCTGAGGGGAGACCCTGTCAGTCTCTGCAACTACCTGAAAGGAGGTTGTAGCCAGGTGGGGGTCAGTCTCCTCTCCTAAGTAACAAGTGATACGACAAGAGGAAATGGCCTCAAATTGCACAAGGGGAGGTTTAGATTGGACATCAGGAAAAAATTTCTTTACCCAAAAGGGTTGTCAAGCACTGGAACAGGCTTGAGCGGCTGTCCCTGCAGGTATTTGAAAGATGTGTAGATATGGTGCTTAAGGACATAGTTTATAGATGGATCTGGCATTGCTAGGTTAACAGTTGGATTCAATGATCTTAAAGGTCTTTTCCAACCTAAATGATTCTATGAAATCAGTTTTCCCAGATTTCTCTGCACTTTGTAGAAGAGCCTGAAGTAGATTATTGCAAAAATTAAAAATGTACACAAAACAAATGTAATCTCTGAGGGAAATTTTAAAAGTGCCTGTGCATAAGCACAAGCAAGTAGGGGAAAAAACCAGGAGACTCCGAGTGCTAAAAACTCAATCAAATTAACTGGGAGCATTGTCTCTCAGCACTACCTCTGACATTTCTCTCACTTAGACATCTATCCCTTCATATATGTCAATAGACTCATAGACACCTAAATTTAAAAGGCTCAGATATCACAGAAAAGGTTTTTTATTAAAACTTTAGAGAAATTTCACAGATCTCTGTCTTTCATGATTACTCTTTGTTGCCCAACAGCTTTTGCTGATATTTTTGGAAATCTTGAAGGAGAAGAATAAATCTGACTCTGAGACAGAAAATCTATGTATTCAGCTTTTCCCCTGAGATGAGCGTGATGCTTCCAATAATCCAGCTCCTGCAGTTTCCTAGTAATTGCTGGCTGCAAGTGGCAGACTCTGAGATTTGCTGTGTCTAGATTCATGCCCAAGAAATTCTGAAATTTTACATCACACATAATCCAAACAGCTTTATGGATAGGTTAATACAAGTACCCTATCCTCAAGAAAGACTTCTGAGCAAAAGCGTCACCTCAATATGTCAACATGACATGTTTTTCACTCCTCTCTTTAATCCACAACTTCAGGGTTATGAAGAAAACACAAGGCAAAACAAGAAGCCAACAGATACATAAGAAAAAGCCTACTTCCAGGATACTCCTGAGACAAATGATATTGTCTGTTAACCTGGACATAAGTTTAATTACTGTAATTCAATTTATTTTAAGGGAAAATGCTATATGCAGATACCATCAATTAGCTTCTGAGTATAAAAATCACAACTCCTGTAATTAATAGAACAGTGCAAGATCACTTTAATTACTGGGGGTCTGTTATGGAGAGGAAACATGAACTGTCCAATGTGATTTCAAGGGCAAACTTAAAATTGAGGTACTGTGGGTCAGAAAAAGAAAAAAAAAAAGCTTACAATTAGACAGAGATGAGCCCCTGCACCACACAAATACACTACTCTCTTCTCCTGACACACATTCATCCACAGACTGAAGAATACAAGCATCCTTACACATTTCTTCACACCTGCTTCTTAGCACAGCGTGAAGGAATTAGAGCAGCATAGAAAAGGAAGTCAAAGCAGCATTGACAAATGCCTGTAGTACAACTTACAAAAGCAACAGCTCTGTTATTATGTGCTTTACTTCTTCGGAAAAGCTGTGGAGAAAAAGGTTCAGTGTAGCAAGACAGAACAAGCACACTGAGTATGACTGCCTGAATGGGGCATGATGGATGAGCTTCCTTGCGGGTAGGAAAAGCCCCTAATCCTTTCTGCGGCTCATTGGTAGAGCAAGGCAAAATCATTCTCTTCTTCCAAGGGAAATATCCTCTGCCTTTTCGATACCACGTGTAGGGTTTTTGCAAAGGACAATCCAGACTGTCACCCAGATGAGACAGCAGCCTGTTTCCAGGTCCTGAGTGAGGGCAGGCTAAGCTATGCACCCTAAAACCCCGCAGTAAGACAAAGACGTTTCTATATTGCTCGTATTTCCTACGGCTATTTTAAGAATGATTGGTTGCATTAAAGTTCCAACTGCAAATAATGAGATACATGGGAAGAGAAGTCATTTTCATGGCACCAGTATACAACTAATGACTGATGCTGAAAACATCTCTACTAATATTCCGGCTAATTTTGTGGAGTTGCTGTGTGCAACAGACAAAACACAGGCATCCTCCCAGCAGTGAATGACATCCAGCACCACTAGAAAAGAGAAGACTCTCACTCTGAGCTTCACTGAAGAAAGTTTGTCCCTAACCAAAATACTAAGGCTTTCTCAGACAACTAAAGATCCATTCCCAAACCTCCTCCTCTTTTCCCCCACTCCTTGCAACTTCATTCCCTAAAAGTGGGTGATACAGGCAAAATAATGGTTGATTAGTTGAATGCATCTATGTGAATTCAGCAAGATTGCTTCATGAGTAGGCACAGGCAGCTATGGTTTTTTAACAAGTCTGCCAGATGTTTTTGAACTCAAATGAATCCTTGCTAGCTTGCCTGACAGAACAGAAATTCCTGTGCAGGAACAGGGAAGAAGACAGTGTAGTTGGCAAACTTGCTGCTGTTATTTCTTACTCTGCAGTTCTGCTGCTTATGTGATTTATATCAAATGCTGCAGAGAGTTTCCCCTAACTTTGAGCTGGCCTTAATAATGTGGACGTTCAGCTGATCAGCTGCCAGGAGCTCATCTACAGCCAAGACCCTAACTCCTGCCAGCAGATAGAAAACAAACAAAAAAAAAAGGTACAAAAGACATTAGACCAGAAAATAAAATTATTTTTTTAATGAGACTGAAGGCTGTACGCTGAACTCACTCGGAAAGTTTGAAGAGATCCAGGTTGGCAGCAAGGTGTGACGTGCTCAACTGGACTTCAATCCGGCAACCGCATGTCAAGCCTTGCCTACAGATTATGTTTCCTTGGAATTATGTCTCACAGATTACACTTCCTTGCACCACAGAGCAGTGACCCTACACCTTGCAGCACAGTCACACAGCAGTTAAAACTAAAGGCCATCAGCTTGTTTTTATTTATGGCAGTGGAAATGCTGATGCTGTCATCTGCTAGGCTGCAGAGTATCGATTCCCACTGGACTCCAGAAAGACCTGTAGGTGCTCTGCAGCTCATGCCATCTGCATCAGCTCACGAGTGATGTTCCTTCACCTACTTATAAGCTTTCCAATTATAGAGAACTGTATGTATTCAATACTTTCATCCTCACAAAAGTACGTACCATTATATAAAGACTCAGTTCAATTCTGCTAACTTTATACAGCTTTTGGACAAAGCATCCCATTTAATGTGAGGAAATGGAAATACTACATCCAAATTTCCTGTGAAATTTGACGTTATACTTTTAAAACTATCTTTTAAAAGAATAAATTCTTTCCGTTTGAATTTTTGCTTTCTTAGAGTAAGCAAATTAGATGCTTTTGGTCGCATTCCATGCTGTATTTCTTCTTGTTGAAATTTGCCTATAAGCAATTCAAAACAGAATCTCATGGGTATTATTATTCTGTGGTAACCATTAGTATATCAGCTTTAAGTCAGAGACATGTGTGTCCCTGTGTTCAACCTGTGCTTGTTAAAAAGTCAATTTTGCAGTGTCTATGACTATAAGTGAAAGAAAGCACTTAATCGACAACATCTTTTCTGAAAGCTCTGGGGGACCCTGTTACCGTTACCTGACATCTGCTTTACCTCAGAGTTGTCAGGAACAGGTTTTCACAGACACCAGACACAGAGGTACCTCAGTGGGACAAGTTGCTCAGGGCTTCTCCACACTCTTACAAAACTTCCAGAAAGGAGAAAGACCTTTATTTAGTTCACTCACCAGTAGGCTACACTCACTGCATGTAGAGTCAGAAACATGTCAATGGCAGTTTTGGAACGAGTTGAAGAACAGTTATATTTTAAAAAAAAATAAAAAATGTTCAGAGCATGTTTTCACTTTTTTAAAAAACTGAGGGGAAAAAAGGTGGAAATTCACTGATACTTTACAATTACCTCACTGAATTCTAGAGCCTACCACAACTCCCCCCCTTAATTTAGAGCTAGATACCAATTTTTTTCCCCTCATCAAGTTACTGTACTTTCTTTCTCTGACGTCCTAGAAGTATTGCTTACTGTCCCACAGAGGAAAAAAATGCCTGCACAGGGTCTGCATGGAGGAGCACGCATGACTAACAAGACAAAGTCGCAAACTGGGAATCCTTGACAATAAAGTGCTTTTACAAAGAACTGAATTGGTTTATGAGACTGAAAACTCCAATGCCTCCCTGATACAGGTTGTGAGAAATGCTTCTACGCTTCCTGAGTGAATCCTAAGGAGCTCCCCACAATCCCTTCCCTTCCCAGCACTTAAACATAGGGCCTCTCTCTCGTAAAAGGACTTGGCTTTCCTTAGGCAAGCACAGATTTGGCTTTCCTTACACCAGAACAGATTACTCCCCTTACTCACACATACCCTTACATTCCCCCAGAAGCTGAGAATGTTATTTCTGCTGCAAGCTCATAGGGACAGATGGTATCCTCCCTCCTTTTTTGGACAGCTTTAAGATCGCTAGTGCTTCACATAAATTAAAAAAAAAAAACAACAAAAAGACTAAAAAACAGCTCATGATGTTCAAAGAATGACTAAACTTGGAATATACCTCTTAATGTCCATTTTAATAAAGCTGACTTGTGAAATTATTTCTCTTAGTTGAATGCTGCTAACTTCCAAAGGCCGGTGTTACATGGAAGGAGGTGTGGTAGCTTTCTCCCAGGGGTTGGACAATAAAGACGAAGGAGAGCAAGCTGCATCCTCCTGGAGCTCACGGGGCATGGTCCTCTTTTTTTCCATCACAGAGAGAGATCAACTGCTGTGCTCCTTCCCAGTCGACAGAGCTAGGCAGCCTCCTTTTCTCTGACCCACGAAAGACAACTTTTTCCCTCTGCCAGGAATGAAGCACGTTGCCCTGCTGCGCGTTCCCCAGGGGCAGGACACAGTCATCTAGAAGAATTTTGCCTGACTGGAAATGCAAATGAGGACAGAAGTCTTTTCATGGCAACCTTCACTTCAGTTCTCTTTTGCTACGCACGCTTATAAATACACAAGGTCAAACACACTAGGACAAAAACAGTAAGCCACACATCCTCCATAGGGTCCTCCTGTCTGGATTTCCCTGAAGTACTGCATTGTACTGCATGAACCAACAAACACTCTATAAAAAAATTTTCATTTTCAATATGCTGCTTCTGTGGTATTTCTAATGTAAACACAGGCAAAAAATACTCTTTCTTTTATGACAGGCCTGAAATAATGCAGCTTTAATTAGCAAAACCAGATATAACTTCAGAGGTAACAGTTTTCAACGCAAGGACAAGAAACCTCTCCTTTGAGTTTATTCAGCAGCACCTTCCCTCCTTCTTACACCCTTTCCTGTTTGACTGTAAAGCTATACAACAGATGAACTCATGGCTTCCTGCAGTAGCAATTTGATTACTGACTGCTGCTTTGTCACAAACCCACTGTACATCATCTACAGTCAAGCGATGTCCTGCATATGCTGAACCAAGTACAGTACTATGCAGTCCTCTCCAAACCATCACTTCTATTGCGGGCTGGATCCAGCTATAAAGTAGAATACTGTAATCTACTTTCTGTCTTCACTGGTGCAGTAACAAAGTCTGGGCTACAACATTTATGGCAAAATACTGCTTGGGATTAAAGTAGTGCTACCAGCAGAAACAAACAAACAAAAAAGTATACTACTGCACTGAGACTCTTTTTGGTTATTTTTGCCCTAACCTTGTATTCTACTCCAAGAACACTAGGTGCTGTGCAATTTTTAAGAAAAAAGGTGTCATCCTGAAAAGTTTATAATCCACATAGACAACACATACATATGTGGATAAAGTAGTTTTATTTAATTTTTACAGGTGCAAGAAAAATTGTTCCCACCTGCGGTACTCCCAATTCAAATACATGTCTTCTTTGGCCTTGTTCTTTCCAAGCAAACATTTTAGTTACTAAACTGTAAAAACACTGACAGCATTTCCACGGCATAACAGCACCCATAATAACTGGCTTCCAACATCCCAACCTACTCAGATAAAAGTTTTGGGGCTTGAAAAAACGCATTCAATTGCTGACATTCGGTGTAGCACTAAGTTCTTAAAAAACTGAATCATGCACACATATGGGATGTATTTCCTAAGATGTATGAGTTACTGCTTGTAGTTTCGTTTCAGCAGGTACCTGGCTTTGGAGCACAGTTTTGCAGTTCAAGGAGCACAAACATCATGATTAATCTCACTGGAAATAGTCAACTCAGAATCATGCACTTTTTTAGTTTTTCCATCACTACCAACTGGTTAGTCAAAGATACTTTTTCTAGCTGTACCTACAGAAGATACCCAAGTAACACAAGAGTTGTTATCAAATCCTTTTCCTAAACACTAGACTTTAGAAACATTAATGTCTGAAAAACCCTGGGCAGGGTTTGGGAGCGACTGTAGAATTCACCTCTCAGTCTTGGTTCAGTTAGAAGAGAAATTATGCCCCACATTTTTTTAGTTGTCTTATGAAAGTTCTCCTTCATTCTGTCTAATCAATCAGGTTAAATTATGTTTAATTATTAGACTCCAGCATCCAGGCTTAACCGGGACAACCTAATCATCACAACAAATTCACATTTCAAAGCAAACCTTAGTCACAATGTCTGAGACAAACTGAAGGTTTAACAGACAAAACAGCTACCAGATGATACAACTAAAAGAATATGGTTTTGCTCAAGAGTCATTACATTTCAATTCTACCAGTAATGAAACAGAAGATATTAAATATTATCTTTTTTTTTTTTAAACAAAGAAAGAAAGAGAAAAAATCAGTACTGAAGGAGGACAGTGCCATGAGCACCAGGGACAAAACAGAAGAACAAGAACAGCCATCTCAGCACATTACAGCTTTCTGCTAAAGCCACAGCCAAATCTGGCACGATATAAACAGCAGCAGTAATACCCTTGGGACAGCAACGTTGTGTGAAGCTACACACAAAACACTTCACTGATGTTTCTCAGGGACCGGCGCGGGCTGAAGGTCTATTTTAGCTAGCTATTCTAATCCACCGATCACCTCCCCCCAAATGAACACTTACCTTCCTCTTCAACCACAGCAGAGGCTAAAAGCCTAACTATGTGCTGCTTTGAAGCATTTAATAAAACTCTGCAAGTTTGATTTCTAAGCAGAAATTACTAAAAATGAACTTTAAAAGGCTTACTAGTCTGTATCTTTGGTATCCAAAACCATTGAAGGCTCCTGAGAGGCTAGCAGGTATCTCTGAAAAAAGGAACAAACACCACTACACTTCAGCCTTGCATTGCTTACCATTTACTCCTCCCCCTCCCCTTATTTTGCTGACAGCAAGATGGACAATACATGAAAATTTGATTCTTGGTAAGCCGAGTCATGCAAATTAGCTTAATGAAATAGATGACTTTGTGTATGTCCCTTTGATACTGATTAAGCTCAAGTATCCACTCAGCTAATGACTAAAGCAATACCATGAGAGCTCTTGTGGAGGTGTCATAGCTATACTTTTATCTTTTTTTTTTTTGTTTGTTTGTTTGTTTGTTTGTTTAACAGCCCTTTACTCAGCACTTATTTCTATCTCAGATCCCGCTGGCCAGGAAAACAGGCCAGCTTCCAAACTGCAGACAAAAGCAGTTAACAGCTTAAGACACGACTGACGTAACATGAAAATCTGCAGCTACTTTGCACAGTTGGGCCTCAACATATAAAGGAGATATGCCTTTGTGTCCCCAGTTTTCAAAGCAGATTACCAGTGCACTGCAAGGGGCTGCTTTGACTCTGTAATTATAGCCATCTTAATAATGATCTGTTCGATGGCTGCCTACTGCTGGTGCCCAGACAGTTTAATCACTATGCATTTGGCTGCAGAGAACTAGCTATCCTTCCTGTCATTTGAAACATGGGACATGTTGTGTGAAGGCGGTGTAAATGAGCTTCCCCTGAACTAGCTGGCTAATATACTTCCATCATTTAAAGCCTAAATTATAAAATAGACCAGTAAAAGTGACAATGCATTGCCTCTTATTACAAAAATATGTTTCACCTCAGCTGCACTAGATGAACAGTCACTCCATACAACGCCTATACATATATTATTTATTGAGCACCAGCTGTGTGCTCAGCACTGTACAGATACAGAAGGATGTGCTCCCTACTCCTGGGAAGCTTCTACACTCTAAAGTAGTGGAGTTTGGCATTCATGCTGCATGTAGAAAGTCCATTGACTTCACCATGGGAAGCAGTTGCAGAAGCAAGTATTACAGCATTTACATAAGCCAGTATAGTATGAAGTGGTAGGTACAGCGAGAGATAAAATTCAAGCAGTGTTCCTACATGCACTGAGGTTTAGGCCTTGTGGAAGCTACTGTGAAGACTGACACAGATGAGAGATGAGTGCACCTGAGCATATGTGAAGATGCAGAAAGATGAAAACAGTGTTACAACTTCCAGCAACCCTTTTTTCTGATGCTGGCTGCATCCCTCCAATCCCCACTGCAGTGTGGTTGCAGTCTTAATCTGTTCTCATACTAGGATGTTTTCAAGGCAATACTGATCCAGTAACATCCATCAATGGAAGAATGAATGTCCTATGTCCTCCAGTGCCAGGGATTTGTTAGCACTCCTAGCTAAACACTAAGAGTGGGCCTGAAGTGAGAAGGAGGCATGAATCACAACCACAGGCTCCAAAATGCATTTTATACTTGACATGAAATCCTACTTTCAGATTCCTACAAAGAACAGAAGTTGGTGAAGGTAGTTATACTTACACACAGCGGATGGAAGAACCTGGAAAATGGGGAAGAGCAAGGCTGAAGTGAGGGGAAAAAAGGGAGCAGACTTGAGTACAGGAACTGGGAATCAGAGAGCAGGGACTGTGAAAACTGGGAAACTGGAGGATCAAACAGGTGAAGCAGGTGAAGGAGGGAGAGTTGTCATACCATCTGGGGATGGAGGAACAGAAATCATTGGTGAGTGGGAGATGGGAGTGAAAAACACAAGGATGAGAAGGACATTTCAAAATGAATAGAGCTGTAAAAAGACTGAGGCAGAAGGACAGATGCAGATAATGTGTAAAGGAATCTTAAGAAGTAAAAGAAGATGATCACAGGCAAAGAGAGAAAAGAGGGAAAAGATTCAGAGGAGATTCCTAAGAAAATGGAAATAAGAGAAGCACATCAGCTGGATGGAATTAACTGGAAGTGTAAGAAAACACATTGTTAAAGCTATCGTGTATCACACTCATTTTCATTTGCAGTCTGTTCTTGAAAATTGGGTCTCATGGGTATGTGTTATTTTATTCCTTCACTAGTTTATCAACTTTTTACTCTTACAGAAGCAAATCAAGGAGGGAAGGACTCAAAGAAGCCTTCTGCATATCGACTCATACCATGTATTAAAAGAGGCAATCGAATCATAGAATCATAAGAATCATGGAATCATAGAAACATAGAATGGCCTAGGCTGGAAGGGACCTTAGAGAGCATTTTAATCCAACCTCCCAGTCATGGGCAGGGCAATCCTAGAATGTTTTGGGATCTAAGGGACCTTTATGGGTCATCTAGTCCAAAACCTCCTGCAGTGGGCAGAGACATCTTTCACCAGATCAGGAAATTATGCTGCCCTCCCAGGAATATTGCAGGTCCCAGTGCTGAGGCTACAGCCAAACACAGGTCCACAGTTTGTGTCCCATGGGTCACTACTGGATGAAAAGCCAATTGCCCATCACTTCTGTCAGCGCCTCTCTGGTGCCATCTAAATATATTAAAATACATTAAATACTTTCTTAAACACACTTTTCCATGTCAGCCATCACTATAGTTGTCTCAGAGATACACTTCAAGCATAAATTGAAGACAAAATAGCTTTTAGATCATGGATGGGAAGGCAGGTGGTCCACCAGATAACAATATCACTCCACTGAGATCCAAACATAGTAAGGTTAGAGAGAGTTACTGAGCCAAGGGAATTTTGCCTGTGCATGAGAATTGTCCTTACGTTTCAGAGATTAAGGATTTGGAGTCTGGGCCCACCTCCTTGTGTGTACCCATGTGTGCCTTCCTTTACATGGTAATCGTGCCTGTTGCCTGCATCATGGGGACTTGCCATAAAAGCATGGGAAAATGTCCCCTTGCAGTGCACTGTTGTACCCCTTGAGATGGCTACATTGGAAGAGGACTGACAAAACAGCCCACAAGGAAAGGAAAAGACTTCTAAGCCTCAAAGTGGAATGGAAGAAGAGCAAGACTGGAAGGACAGATCTGAGGGAGAAGCATAGGCAATGTGAAGGGAATCTGCAAGAAATAAGAGGGAGCAAGGATATATACAGAAGGCCTAACAAAACGTACCCAGCTTGCCTCATGGGAGTTGGGTGCATAAATCTAAATGGAATAAATCTCTATTTTCATACAGCTGCAAAGATAAACATCCTTCCCATGAAACCCTCATCTTCAGGGTTGATTTAAAAATTGTAACTCAGCTGCTGCAATTTGTATCGGACTGGAATTTGGCAGTCCCAGACATCAAATCAATTCCACATGAGAAGGGGATCTACAATGCTTCATTTTACAGCCTGAAATTGTACTTTCAAGGGCTTAAAATGTTTCCCACACTACTCCAAATTGAAAGACTAGGTTAATTTTTAAAAGGAAGAATCTGTTTAGCTTTCAGCAGAGTCAGTGGAAAGATTCCTACTGGGCTTAAAGGATCCAGTCAGAATTATAGATGATGTGCCTTCAGCATTCTTCCTCTCAAAAACAACCAAAAAATTAAAAAAGCAACAAACAAAGCACAAATATTTAAGATGAGAACATTTAAGTCTTGAGCACATACAATAGATATTTGACATTGGAGTATCACTTACCAGCCTGCCATGCTGTTATCCAACACACCGCATACAGTATGCTTGCATACAGTAATTCATTGATTTCCATGCATTTTTCCATGCATTTCTTTCCTAATACTGTCTTATTTTAATGGAGTTACATCTCCCGAATGAGGTGCACAAGGTTAGTATCCCATATGGCAAAGATCACTGTTATACTTTCACTGTTAAAAATATGCAAACTGTGGGTCTGGATCCTGAAAAACGTAGGCAGACAAAACTGCCATTTAATTTAATAAAGTCAATGGGACTGTAGCCAGCAAGTCAGACCTTACAAAATTAATGTTCTGCACTAGCTAGTCTGCTAGTTTATGTTATAGGATGTGTTGGGCACCGTGACACTCAACATACCAAATTCAGCCTCACACAACCCTACAGCAGGAACGTTCTGTTTATTTATATGGAAACGTTACTACTAAACAGGCACTGGAACCAGTGAAGCCTGGTTGCTAGGAATTTTTGTCCTGATGCTGATGTCTTTAAAAGGACAGAGTTCCCTGCGTGCCCTTTGTCTCTTCGAAGCCACACTCTTACACCTGTTTGCCTGGTTTCAGGAAGGACCTTGGAAAACGCTATCTTGCAGGCTGGGCTAAGTCAACCTAAAAACTCACAAATTACTGTCAACCGACAACTGCGTATACACAGACAATATGATCACACAAGACTTGCTTCTTTAGGATGCCAGGCTAAAAATATAGCCACTTGCATTAATTGCTCAGAAGAATTTCAGCCCTGAACTGCAGTGGGAATTGTACCCCCAGTTGCACGGAGCCAAATTTATCCCTGCATGAGGCTGAGCTTACCCCTGACCCTGCTCCCTTCTGTGGTTTTCAGACACTTCCTTCACCCTGTCCTCACTCAGTTGTTTGTGCTTAATTGGAAACAGTTGAATTTCCTGTTAACTTGTAAGCAAACAAAGCACCCTCTCCACCAGCACTGAGGTCCCTGCTTGGCTGACTTTAAATAGAGGAGGCTGACCAGATACTGACCATCAGTTCAGCAAAGAAAGGGCTGTTGTGTGAGCAAGCTGAATCCTCCACCAGGGACCGAGGCAGCACAGTGCTGCCATCGCCCATCACAGCCCCGCGGTCAGAGTTGGAGAGGTGGTTTTGGAAAACTAGGAACATGGACCTTCATCACAATCAGGAAGACATCATCGTGTAAAAATCCCAGAACAGATGCTGGCGGCTGCACAAAAATTTGTTACTTATTTATGAGGATTTTAGAATGGGAAAAGCACAAGGGGTAGAAAATACCTCGACTCTCCACACAGGGATCTGGCAAATCCCCAAGCCCAGCTCCTCCTGAAAAGCTTAGTGTGCCAGTGTTTCCTGCAGGTATTACTTCAGTGTCGACAGCAAGATGTTCTCAGAAGCAGAATAACAGCTGCACAATACAAGCAGCAACTGAATGGTTGAATAGCTCTTTATACAGGCATGGTGTGATAAAAACCTGGTGTTCTTTTGTGCTTCACAAAGCCCCTACTTTGCTGACTCCAAGTTCAAATCTCACGGGCTATTAGGAGAAGGAGGAAGGACAATGCATTAACATGCATGGTAGAAACGAATGTGCTTTGCTCTGGAAACCAAGCCTGAGCTAGGGGCTGTGTTACATCCTAAATACCAAGCCAGAAGCTGCTTTCATGTCAATTAGAAGGTATGTAATTTGGCATGCAGGGGTCAAGCCCTTAGTCACAGTGCAACTCAAGCCTGTTCTTCATGATGAGGTGTAAGTGGAGTGTTTTCCCCTCTCTATTTGTGCTCCCCAGTACAGGCCAACACGGGAGATATAAGGCTATCTCTAGTCAGCGGTCTTGCAGCTTATTTTTTCAAGGTTGGGAAGTGTATAGTTTTTCCCACTTTCCAATCTTTTCTCCCCAATAACAAGTCACAGACAAATAAATGGGAGGTGGGAAATTCTCTTTAGACTGCTGCGTTGAACCCTGTGTTAGTAGAGACAGGTAAGCCACTGTAAACTCATTTGAATTGCACTGGAGGAAGAGAAGAAAAAGTAGCAGGAGAGAAACGAAGAGCAGGACTGGTGTGGCTGTTCGAAGTGGCAAGCTAGTAGTCAACTGAAGTATCAGGTCTCTAAACTTGTTCTTTTTGGGGGGAGTTCTTTAACATCCTCCTCTAAACATTCAAAATCAATTTTCTCCAAGAGAGGGATACCAGGCAGTCATGCCAAATTACAACTGAGAAATGTATGGCTGGTTCACCAGTAGATACCAGTCCACAACAGTTTAGTTCATCTTTGCTACCTCTTCGCAATTTTCTCCTGAGAATATTTACGGCTTTGCTGAGAGCCCCCAGACTGCGCAATGCCTTTGTTTATTCATCTGAAAATCACTATCGTAATGCAGTACCTGCCTCACAAGGAAGTTATGAAGCTCCATTAATTCTCGTAATGCTCTTCAAGATAATCAAATAAAGGATGCTGGGCAAACGTATGGTAATGTTATTGTTCCCTGGAAATTCCCCTTTTCCTAGTTGGCACAATCCTTCCCTTTTCCTGCTTAATTTTAATCTCTCTTAGCCCTTGGGCTACAGTTTATTGTTCTAAATCGAGGCCCAAACCTCTGCAAATAAATTTCCACTGGCAAAGCTGAGTCAGTGTCGCAGTTTTTAGTGTGAACTACGGGAACTAAAACAACAAGGTACACCAACAGTAATATAAAAATTCATTTCTTATCCCTGCTGCAAAAGCTCTCTGAAAGATGAAAAAGTGTTTGAAGGTCAACAATTGGGTTTGTGCCATATGGGCTGAAGGCTGAAGATCCCTGTGAACACTTGCACAGATTTGGAGGTAGGGGTCAGGTGCAGAGTGCAGTGAGAAAAAGCTCAGCAGTAAAGGAAAGCCTGAATTAAGTACTGGCCTTACTGAAGCAAATTACTAATTAATTGGAATCATCTTAGTCTAAAAATCCTGAACTTGCTGGAATTGAAACCAGACAATGCAGTCCTATATATCGGTCTTATAAAAACAAGGTGTCCATTTTAAGAAGAAAATGAACAGCTGCAAAGAGTTTTCCCGAAAGCCATGATGTTCTGAATGAAAAAATTGTACAAGACGGTGTATTAAAAATGTAGTCGAAGTAACTGCTAAAAAGGAAACTGCCATGGACACAGGAATAGGTTTAATGACTACATGCTGACAACTACAGTCCACCCACATAACTTTTGCCTGCCACTACTTAACACATTATTGTCATTACAAACTCAAATACTGCAGTAATTCCAGCACACTTGCTGCTATCTTATACGTGGCTGGATATCTAGGGCAGGAAAAGCTCTAAGTTCTGTAAGCTTTAAAGAAGATTGATTTATCCACACAGGAGTTCTCCTGCATAGCTGTATCATGCCCTTGTTCACATGTTTTTTTCCTTCTGTAACCCCCATTACTAAATTAGTGTACTCTAATTTCAGCGAGTTATTTCACTCTGCCAGATTTCATAAAATCCCTTCAGTTACAAAAAGAGTATTCAAAAATACACAGCAGATCTTACGCTGTCAGACCGCAGAAAGAACTTCTGAAGGCTCAGAGACTCTGAGGACAACCTCAGCCCCCACAGACATTTGTTCACTGACATGGTGCTCCATTCGGTGGAACAAAACAAAGTACTTGGAGCTTCAATTTACTGAGCCAACATATATCCTGCTAGTCCCAGCAAAAAATACCATGCTAGCAGGGGAGAAAACTATGCAGGGACCCTGTTTAAATTCTGCTCAGCTGAGAAATTCGGCATTAGGTTCCCAAAGAAATAAAAGATTCTTACCTAACTGCCACCAGGTTGATTCATACTCAGCAATAGTATTGGCTTCAGTGGTGTAATTCCCAACTTCCTCTGCTGTGAGAGCGAAATGAGGTACAACTTGCTTTTTACTAGCATTCAACAGACAGCTAACTTCCATGGTTCTCATTAGAAAGTGTACATTTGTACGCTTTGCAGTGCTTAATAGCATGGTGTGCTGCTAAATAAGCTTTGGGGGACTTTCCTCCAGAAATAATAAGTAATAAACATAATGCACATCATCCATCACCCTCACATTTCCAATTTACTTGCTATTTTTCTCTGCGTAATAAACTGGAAAGCCTGGTTTACAAATGACTAAGAAGAACAAGTATAAATATTTTTTTCCCCAAGAATCGCACAAATGAAGGTCATAGCATTCCCCATGTCAAGGAACTTTCAGACTATCTTAATTTCACTTTTTTTTTCCCTGACAGGTTTGAACTTTGTTCTTTGCTTCTTAAAAAGTTCAGTTATCCAGAGGCTCCTTTCTCAAAACTTTCTGCACTCACATTTGTTGACTCTGCTTGTGATGAATAATCAACATGTTAAAACACGCTAATAAATTTGAGTTTCCATAAATCCTAGCATTGTGACTAGAGTCCTGTTTAAGCCTAAGTGGCATTTTTATTTACTTGAAGATTATAAAAAGTTGTGCAGATGAAACAAGGGGAAAAGCGTATGCTTTCACCTTTTAGCAAAACATTCTCTCGAAGGCAGTGAAGGTGACGACAGGTTTGAATAAGTGCCAGCTGCAACTGGCACAACTTTAAAGAGTACGAGAGGGTGTACTCATTATTTTTTCTAGCCAGACCTGAGCAACTGTATCTTGGATACACTCCTTGTTAATGTGCCGAAACAACCCCTGTCACTAGGGATTCCAGCTGGACTGCTTCTGGGACCACTTACGAGCTGAACCTGGGGCATGAAAGGTGATCTGATTCCCCATTTTTCTCATCCTCCATTTCTCCTTCCCTTTTCTACCGAAGGGTTACCTCTTCCTCTACTTTCTCCTTTGCCCATCATTAAAATCAACAGAGCCAACTGCAGGCAATGTTATGTGCCAGAGTTAACATAGGAATGCTTAAAGTACTGCAGGCATTCCTAAGTGGGAAGCAGTATAAACTGCTCTTAGACACACCCTCCCATGTGTACACTAGTACTTCTTCTGAATTCCAGCTTTCAGAACAGGGGAGAAAGCAGCCTTGATCTAGACGTGAGCAAGAAGAGATGGATCTGCATCAGAAACAGCTCTGCCTGCAGCCATTTCAGATGGCTTCGAGCACAGACCACTCTGGCAGCGAGGAATGAAGGGCATCCCAGCTGTTTCACCCCTGGATAAACCCACACATGTTCAGAACATTCTGGCAAGAACCTGGAACAAAATCACAGCTAGTCAGAGTTTTTCCACAGACCTCACAAGAGGTCCTCTCTTGCTGTGAGGCTCACGCTCACTCTGGCACGAAGAGGAAAGCACACATTTTTTATTAAGTTGAGGAACAGGAAAGCACCCATTCTCTTAAGATGGAGATGCGTTGGAGGATATTTCTGCCGATATTGTACATAAAGGTTAATAACCTAAGCAAAAGCCTAAAAAGGTACAAGTTTTGCAGCCAATCATGTAGACAATTGGTTCCTCTGATGCTCATTCCCAAGCGCACGCTCTAGCCAATGCTTTCTGTTGCTGGAAGAACAGGCCTTATTAAAAGAAATTTAACTACCAGAACATCTCTGCTAGGGACAATGCCATTGATATTAGCAGGTTATTTATCGGTCAAAGTATTTTCAACGATACAGAAGAATGAATACAGGTCTTTCCTTCAACACGACATAAAAATCTAGTGGAGCTAGCAGTAGCTGCTTCTGTCTGGGGAAAAATTAAGAACCAGCTGCAACTGGAACTCTAGCTCAAATCCTGAGTACCATCCACATTTTTTTCACATTTGCATAAATAATGTTTCATCACTATGCCAGGCTCACTATTGCTTATTAATATAAGCATAGGAATCAGCAAATAGAGCACATACGAAGTTGTCTCCTTCTCATGGATGTCCTAAGTCTCAGATGATTCAGGTTTTCCTCAAAGACTGATGGTACAAGGCATCAAAAGGCCTGAAGATCAGTCCTCCTGAGATGTTGTCACATACTGAGAGACAAAGGCAAACAAACAAGGTAAAGAGTCAGAAGCTAAGCAAACGAAAGAGGAATATGGAGGAGCAGGCACCACCGCAATCAAAATGTAGAGGGAAAGGCAGTTGCAATTACAGAGAAGAAAGGAGAAGGGCTTGAAATATGAATCCTTCAGAAGAAGAAAGGCTTTAGTTGAACTGTAGTAAAGATTAGGAGCTTGTCAATACTACGATCCTGAGGAAAGTTAAGACAACTGAAGCAAGATGTGAATTCGAAGTTAATTCCAAAACACACTAATTTTCCAAAACATGCAGAGTTAAGCTGAGGTAAGGCCACTTCAGAATAAGATCACTCATACAGGGATCAATGCACTTTAATCAAAGCATAGTTGTAGATAGTCTTACCTACCTATGTCCTGGAGAATAAGGACATGGGGATATACAGAAAAGAAGATACGAGAAGATAAAAGACACTGAGAAAAGAAGAGGCCTGAAAACATTTGTTTGGCAAAAAAGACTTTATCTTAGCTGACCAGGTCTTTCACATCCTCACCTGTACTCAGCTCCTCCAAACCCTTCTATGTAGGAGTAAAATTTGGCATTGCTGGTAAGTTGTAAAAGTTTATTCTGCAGGTGCAGCAAGAGATGGATCCTAGAAGGTTCCTTCAGATCACACAGCCTACTGTGGCTAATCAGCTGGATATCCTGCGCGTTACTAGAGGAAACAATGAAAGCAGCAAAGGCATTCCAAGTAAGAACACAGGATATTTCACCTCCCTTGTTCCTGTTATTTAAAAATTTAGCTGAGGCAGTAAGATTGCAGGATTTTGACACGCACTGGACTGTTCCTTCACACATGAATCCATTTCCCACCTCACTCCAGCCAGCAGAGCTTTTGCCTGTCCAGCTACTCACATGATTCTGCACACACAAGGTGTAAATTGTTTCCCTGGCTCCTTTCAGACAAAAGTTTTCTGAGATGTTTATTGACTACAAACTACAAGAGCTCACTGAACAAATAAAAGTACCTTTTCTCAAGTAGCTGCTGTTGAATTCTCTGATAAGGATAAAGCTAGTACAAACAACTGGATTATGTGTGGTAACTCTTCCCACCACTTCCAGCCAGCCACGTCCAGAGACTCTGTTTACCCAGGCAGAAGATGGCTCCAGCCCTATCAGCAGAGTACTCAGTCCTGTGGAGTGCAGGTGTTGTACCCCATAAGGCATGCAAATATGATGAGGTCTACTGCAATTAGTCTTCACATTAAGCCTAGCAATTTAGCATGTTTTATGTGCAATGAGTAACAAAAATAAAAAAAACTTGTTCTAAAATTAAAGGGAGTTGAAAAAAAAAACAACCAACCAACCAAAGCTCAGAAATATCTCCTTAACCCTTCTTGTTTCATGATAAAGAACTATTTCTGCTGTTGAACTGCAAGCACGAACAGCACTTTTTTGGGCCAGGTCACAGGAGAAGTTTTTTTAATTTAGACCCTTTCACTGCTGTCACCCTGGCTCTGAGGGTAAAGCAGACACAGACTTCTGTGGCTGAGCTGCAACAAGACTACTTCAGAAAGGGAGTTGTCTGATGTTGGCACAGAGCTGCCATGTTGTGTCCTTAACTATTGCTCCCCAAACCACCTCACTGTACAGGAAATAAAGGGAAAGAAGCCATGAACAATGAGTCTTTGCATCCTACCGATTTCCAGGAATAGTACAGCCGGCCCCTGGCTGTGACACGGTTTTCACACACATCTCCCCAGCACATCCCCAAGCCACGCTTTCATAACTGAGGGCGACTCTAAAGGCTCATTGTGCCATGTGCAGGATTCCCACAGGTTTCAGCCACTATCAGGGATCTTACAAGCTATTAAAGGCAATGGTAACTTTCTTCTGTAAAGTCTGCAATCAGGATCTATAGCTTCTCCCCTTCCTTTCAAACACTGAAAATTACAGTATTGTTATTTCTCTAAAGCAAGGAGTTTCAAAGAGCTGCAAATTAGCTATGCGAGCCTAGGTTGAATAATACCTTCTAACCACTGTGAATTCCAGGAGGAAATTCATTACCACTAACTGACTTTATTTCAAAAGGGTTCATACGACAATGGTTGGCTGCAAATATAGTTTCTACACAAACTGAAGAAATAGGGGTTTTTTTTCATGATAAGTAATTATCAAATATTTGGTCTTTCTGTAAGGAAAGGAAATATCACTTAGCATGAGTTTAACGTATCTACTTTACCTGGAGGCTGTATCTTGTTTTTGAAAGCGGTGCAAAAATCTTAATATCCTTAACATGCATAAGC
Organism: Apaloderma vittatum; assembly: GCF_000703405.1. NCBI lineage: Eukaryota > Metazoa > Chordata > Aves > Trogoniformes > Trogonidae > Apaloderma > Apaloderma vittatum. The sequence goes on from NW_009714365.1 coordinate 96,196, forward strand.
CTATCTGATTCATTTGTGAACATTACCAGAAAGTATTTCTGCTTACTGTTTTTATACTCCACTTTCTATACAGAAATACTCAAGTAAATTAGTTCATTTCCTGGAATATTCCATAGAAACAGTAATTATTACGTTGTGCAAGCTTTATATAGATTGATATGGTAGAACAACAGCGAGCCGACATCAAACAAGGGAATGAGTATATCACAAGACTCTGAAAGGCAGTTTATTCACCCTGGCAGAACCTTCTGCTGACAAAGCCATAGGGCTTCTGCAAAAAATCACGAAGTGCCAGTCAGTACACCTCTGCACACTGAGCCACAATGATGGTCTCATGTTTCTACACTCTAGTACCTACGTACTGAGGGTTAAAAACGTTGTTCCTTGTCAGTTTACTCTAGAAGAGCAGCGAGCCAGTGCAAGCACAAGGCTGCTGCAGATCCATTCACGAGACAGCGAACGTACACTTGCCACAAACTTACTGGACCAATTCCCAGCTCTTTAGCAGGTTTTTTTAAATAAGGTCATTGCTAGATGTGCTGGTGACTGGGGAACTACCCTCTGCCTGTTCAGAGCAACCTCACTTTTTATATTTTTTTCCCTCAGTCAGTCCATATCCAGTAGCTTTGATTCCTACTTTCAAATACAATAGGATTGACAATCAGATACAAGTTCTGAAAACTGTTCACTGCAGATGACACTTCTCCCACTGACAGTGTGATTGCTGATGACAGCCTAAATTTCTTAAAGTTCAAGAATCAAGCTGCAATGTCACTGCTCTTCATATTCTTCACAAGTTGTAAGATTTATTTCCCAAGAGTCACACTCTTCCCAATTTCCCTCGTGCTGCCCTAGCACTCCTCAATTTTTAAAGTTATTCTTAGCTTCCTCTCAGAAATATACACAGAAATTGAGATTATTTTTCTTTTTTTTAATTTTACATTTAAATATGCAAAGTAGATGCAGATGTCCGCTCGCATTTTTCAACTATCGGCTTTAATACCTACAGGATGGACTCTACACTGACCTTGCTTTCCAGTTCCATAGTGCATGAATAAAGCTGTTTAAAACATGACTTAAATCCAATGACTGATTTGCAGGAAACTCATCACTAAACAGGCCTCGAGTCTGAAGGCACACCATTAGTTTCACACACTGCCTGCTCACAGGAAATGTCTTCTTCTTCACTCTTATATACCTGACAGTGAATGAACAGTAACACCAAAGTTTATAAACTCTTTATTTCTTTGTTCATCAAGTAATCTTTTCTGTTAAATGGCAGCTGACAAAAACAGACACCTTTTCAAAGACAACTCAGGAATGACTAGATCATTTGCCAGCTAGTGCAGCAATGCAATATAAATACATATTATATTATATATTTAATATATTGCCTAATAGTCTACCATAATAGAAATATAATTCATTTAGATTATGTAATATAAAGGTATATTATTTATAACTTTAAAGAAAAGTTTTCCTGCATGCCAGTGTTGCTATCTCCTACAACTTTTATCAAAGGGCTATATAACATTTGGTATTTTATTTGATGCTCTAGCTTCTGGAATCATGCTATTCAATGAATTTCCAGGACTAACAGAACTCTTTGGTATCTCAGCACATGTTGCAAGCTTCCCTGTTTCATCATTTTGAAGTGGACCGTGGCAACACTGCGTCTCTTTTTATTTGCAGAGACTCCAGAAAAACAGCGCTCTTCTACCAGTGTTACGAAAGCCTTAGTGACGTATTTTATTGCCACTTGTCGGAATTCAAACCACTGATAAAAACAAGGTTTTCTGAGCACCACTTCTTGCAGACAGAGGTGAGCTTGTCCTGGCCCTTTGGCAGAGTGCTTTCCCTGGCAGTCCAACTCTTCCATGTATACAGCCTGTAAATGCGTTTCTGATGATTAATTCACACTCCTTTTCTACATGATCATAGAAAAATTATTTAGTCATATTTCCGTTTTACTTTACAGTGTCTAGATTAGTTCTCACACACATGGAATACCAGCAAGCTACTAAGAAATAGAGATCATCCTATATAACACACACCTATCCTTCAACATCTTTCACAGAATCACACAGAATCACAGAATGTTCGGAGTTGGAAGGGACCTCAAAAGATCATCTAGTCCAATCACCTTGCCAGAGCAGGATCACCAACAGCAGGTCACACAAGAACACAAATTTTAATCCTGAACACATCCTTTCACCTGAACACAGATTTTAACGTCTGCAGATTTACATAATCTCTTGATATAATCTGTTCCTAATGCCGATTTCTGAACTTGCAAGTTTTCTTATGCAGAAGACAGAAATATAAGAGCATTTGTTTCCATTTAATGACTGCAGCTGAAATGAGCATCCAGCCTGATGATCGCCAGGCATTCAACAACGCTTACTAGGATTGCCAAAATGTACAGAGATCTACTCTTTCATGTATGACTTGATGCCAGTAGACCTGCAAGTCCTTTAATTCTTGAAATTAGCACGGTGAAGTAACTGCAGGAAGTCAGGAATCATTCTGCTATACGGAAAGTCAGTGAAGATTACTGTGTCACCAAGATGGCATATGGTTAACTCAACTTTTCCTTTATTATTTGGTTGACCTGACTCCACCAAAGAGCCAGAGTTTATTCAATCTGCCCACAAATCTCCACCAGTGACTTTTGCTGAACAGCAGACCAAGGCTCAGGTCTGAAACTCCACATCATCGTAACACCGGAAAGGATATACTGGGCATTACAACCAGAAATTCACCTACCCTGATGTCCCATCTCTGGCAGTATGCATGAACAAACCTCCAGAGACGAGCCAGAAGAAGCATTACTGGATGCTTGCAGGATTTCACTTATTTAAACTGTCTTATGGCTTTGTATCATTTTTCACATGTTTTTATGAATATCCAACCTTAGTACTCTAGCTTCATAGTGTCTACCTACAGAGTTAAACAGTGAGGGGAAGGAAGGAAAAAACAGCAACTAATTAAAAATTATAAACCTTGAAATGACCCAGTCTGGATTTTTTTCGGCACGTTAATGCTTTACATTCTGGTACCTATGTTAAGTCCTATGACTAGGAGGTAAGCTGCGTGTTTCTCCTTGTAGGTACAGAAATCTCCTGTTCTGCACACTGCAGAGCACTGACGCTTGATAGGGAACAGTGAGTGAGCAGATACAAATCACCTGGGTGTCCAGCCATCTGCCTCTCACCCTATCAGAACAGAGGATCTCAGCTTTAAACCTATTTCCTATGTCAGCAAAAAAATGTGTTATACCCTTGGCAAATATACATCTAGATAGGATACTCTTCATTTGCTGGGGTAAAAGGCAACCCTCCTATCCTGGGCTGGATTGTCTGTTGGTTCGGTCTGTTTTTTTTTTTCCCCTTTACGAAAAATGCAGCTACCTAGGGAGAATTAGGAAAGAAAGTGCAAGTAAGGTGGTCAAAACTGTGTAGTAAATGCTATTTAACCTCTGACTGTCATTCATCATGGATGTCACTGAGCATGTGTGGTATATGCAGAACCTTAATATATTTCACAAAAGGCCTTTCCCACATGGCTTTTTTGCTTCTAAATTGTAACTTTGGTCTGGGTTAAGCTTTACTTTTTAATTATATTGCATTTTCTGGCTTAGAGGGAACAAAACAATACTTTGCAAACTTTATTTCAGTGTTGATAAAGCCTAATACAAACTCAGCAATTGCTTACAAAATCTCTTCCCTCAAGACCACCCTGAAACTCTAAACACGTTGAAAGGGCTGCACTGGGGAATAAATACCAAAAACACTGCCAATTTCATCTTTCTATTTAATTAGCAGACAAGCTCATTAGCAGAAGAGCTATATAGGAGAGTATGCCTACAGCCCTTGCTCACATCAAGGACTGTGGAGAAGTAGGTTTCAGTCAAATACAAAAAAAGCCACCCAGAGCTGGCAGCAGTCGCAGTAGGTGGCAAAACTGGGGACAGGGAAGTTTGCAACAGTGAAACATTGCAGCAGGCGGTGCCATGAAGTGAGATCTGGCATCCCTGGGAGGAATCTGGACAGAGGATTCAACACTGCAGAGCACCACGAGCAGAACACATCCTTGCTACATCATCCAGGTATGTTTTCTGCATGAGGGAGGTGCAGGTGGGAAAGACAACCTAAGTCCTCAGCACCCGAACACCCTCTTGTCCCACAGAGCCCCACGCCGTGAACAAAACAGCACAGCCACGGGTGGTAAACTCTCCCACCAGAAAACAGGCGATGCATGTGTTTGTGGGAGGGGGTGTCTGCACCAAGTCTGTGCAGAGCGTGGGGGTACAATTCACAATGCAGCCACCACAGCCCACTTCTGGGTTCAAACAGCCTGTCACCGAGCAGCACTGTTTATAACTTAGATTTTAGTATTTGCTCAGCATGCAACACAACTAGCACTCACAAAGTGCTTGTGCACCTAATTATTGCTGGGAGGTTGTCAAGCACATTTTAGCTTAAAATACAAACAAAATTTTCATTTACAATGATTTGAGGATTTCTGCAACTCTTTTCTATTGAGAAAATAAAATTTGGGGGACTTGAGGAGTCACAGCTGTTACTAATCAAAGTTACTTAAGAGACTAATGTGAAACTGTGTTTGCAAAAGTTCATAATCACAGCGGAATTAAATCATTTTTACAGAGCATTTATTTGAAAAGTTCTGTACACAAACTTTGAATATGGCTGAGAATACTTCCCTTGCAGTTTAGGTTTGATTTCATCCCTGGAAACCGCTATAAAAATCCTGCTCACTTGCAGCACGGTTCTTTCTTTACACTCGGGTTTTAGTTTTAAGACCTGTGACAAACACCAGATTGCTCATTTTCACTATGATTCAGGCAGAGCTGCCACACATACTGCCCTGCCTCCTGGTACTACTCCTGGCTCACTCCATAGCAGCCAGCTCAGCAGGTTTTTTTCTCTGCGGACATCCAGGTCTGGAGCTGGAAAAGGGACTTTGAACTTCACATGCCTCCTGGCACATGAGCAGTTACAGCCACAGCATTTCAATCACATCTTAAAAGGATGAGCCTTACACTGACGTTCTTCCTCCCCTACTATAAACACCAACCTCATATTTGTTGCCTGCACAAAGACAAGTCCTGCTCATCTCAGCCTGAGTTTTGGGTCCAGCAGAGACCTGAGAGCCTCCTGCCTCCAGAGTCATCAGCTTCTCCCTTTCCCTTTCCCACCCACAAACCCCTTCTCTTCAAAACCACAGACTGACATTTTTTAAAAAAGATGTATCAAAAATCTAACTAACTTTTAGGGATTTTAACTTCTATATGGAGCTAGGCTGCTGCTTCCCTACTGAGGCTACCAACAACTTTCCTAAACAGTGCCAGGTGCAGAGATTTTTTTTTTAAAAGGAAGTTTTACTAGTGCAGTGGAAACTGGCCAAAAGCCATGAACTTGTTCCAGACAGCTGATCAGCCAGCTGCAAGGGGTAATGCCAATGCCCTTCCCTCATGGCTGCAAACACATCAACTCACCATTGGCCTGGCAGCAAGAAGATCATACAGCCCATTAGCAGCTTCCTCAAAATGCACATATTGCTAAGACTCCTTCCACCTCTTTCTCTGTGATTTATTACAACAAAACTGCTTACTGTACTTCCTTTTGGTGACTCTTCTCTCTGCACTGCTACGTGTAAATGTCCCTTCCCCACAGAAAAAAAAACTTTTCCAAGTGAATCTTTCAAGATGCTCAGCAACAATGGAAAACCACCTTCTTTTCTCTACCAATAGGTTGTGAGAGAAGTCAAAGGAATCTCATGAGATTTCCCAGGGCAAGGAGGAAGGTGTGGGGACAGAGGAGAGTCCCATCTGGGCTTTTCTTCACCCCACACCTACCAAATTCTGTATGAAGGGTAAAGAAATCAGGCAGAGAGACGAACGTCACTTACATCTCCTGTGTGCCATCTGTTTTTTCTGCTCCGAGCTTCCTATGTACTTTAGACAGTGATAGCTCATGAGAAAGGAATAGTACCACAGCATACTGCTGGTTTGTAAGGTAGAGAGAGCAATGACAGCACTGTCACCCTGCCCACCCCTCCTACACCTTGGCACTTCAGCTATCCTTCTGTACCAGTATGGATATATACTTACAGCTATTTCCCTAATCCTTCTGTTTCTAGAAACCTTCCACACCTCCGTCTTGATCTTACAGCTACTTTCCTTGCTTCCTATAATCATTTTTCCCTTAAAAGTTACTCTATATAGCTGTGTTTGGCCCACCACTTGTGGGGATAGTTGTCCAGTAAGGACAATGTGGTATCACAGCTGTATCCACTTATAGTTTCAAGGTTTATGGGTTTCTTGTTGATTTACTCAGTCATGATGTTACCTTTTAAAAAATAAAGTTTTTGAGAGATTACACATACCAAAAGCACTGATATGCCTCTATAAATTTAACTTCAACTTAATTAACTGAGGAGCATCTATTGAAAACATTTTTCTCTTCATTAGAATATTCTGAGCGAAGCTTCAGTCAAAAAAATGTGGTCAAGATAAAGTGGTATCTTTACCTGAATCATCTTAATGGTTTTGCTATAGAAAAATAAATAAATCTGGAAATTATTAACAGCTTTCTTGCAATCTCTCCCACAAGCTCACAGAACAGGCATTAACCTGACATACAACTTTTCCAAATATTAACACTTCAAAGACACCACAAATATTGAAGGAGGTATATTTTTTATTACTTATTCTCCTCCACTGTATCCTTCATCAGGACAACACAACTTCCCATATTTTCCCTGCTGAGTTAATGCTGAAAATATGCATTAAGTATGAACTACTAAGTTGAAGAAGAGGGTTCCAGATAAACTGATAAAAGGTTAGGATCTTTCCTGCAGTTAAGGGAGAAGTTTTGTCGTTACTTTTCCATTTAGTCTTGTAGGTTCCAGAAAAAACATTTAATCTTTTTATATATCACTTTAACATAAAGTTGCAATGGATTTTAAAGCAGACAATGACAGTAGTGACTTTAAGATATCCCAGCGTTTTCTAAGGCAAAGCCATGGCCAAAGACAGTGCCCTTGTTTCACACTTGCTGATGTCAATGGAAATACTGCATATGTACCTAGGAGATCACAGGTTCCATTAAGACAGTATTACACAGTATTTTATGGAGCATCCCACCTTTTTCTTAAAAAAATAATCAGTCTAGTAGTGTGAGCCTCTTTGACACTCAGTGACACCTAAGTTTCATCCTGATTTTATCACAGAGTTGCAGAAATCACAGTTCCTTGACCGAATCAGCAAGACCTGAGCTAAGACTGGCAACATGTCTACAGAGCCAGAGCTGCGGAAATACCAGGCTCCACAAGGTGACCTGGTACTACAATACGTTTTCCATCTCTTCACACCTTGTGTTGGTCACACTGAAAATCCAACACCTTCTCCAAGACACAACCACTCCCTATTTTTCAGGCTATTCAGTGAGTGGCCTGGGAAAAGCTGCCTACAGAGTTTGTACTGAGAAGAACTGGAGACTTCCAGTCTTAACTTCACCAAACCTGAAGTTACTAGCTTGCACAAAGTAGATACATACATAAACAAATGCCTAGTCTGAGAAATGCGGTTTACCAGCAGGTGGCAGGTCAAAGTAAAGCAATCAGGCAACATCTTTATTTGCAGACGAATTTCCACACATCACCAATGCATTTCTATTACATCACCTTCATGATGTACCCAGAAGAAGAAAGGTTGGAGTCTTTCATAATTCTTTTGGCAGATCTGATTTATTTATGTATGCAGTTGAGTTGTTTCTGTTCTAAGTCTCTAGACATTCTGGCCATTACACATTTTAAACACACACAAGTCACTATTTTATTTTTTTAAAGAAAAGTGAGACATGATTAAATGAGATAGAAGAACTGAGTGCTTTCTTTGTGAACACATCACTTTTTTTCTACACATAATGCTAGTTGCTTCACAGCAGCTTTCTACCAAAGGCTTTGCCTAAAACCACCTACACCCTTGCAGATCTAAGACTGAAGAGAGCAAAGGTGCGAGCTAGGGTCAGAAGCAAGCATCTGTCCATAGAGTAATTGCAGGATGCAAATACAAACACGTCACCTTTTCAGAATGGTCTTCCCCAGATGGGAGTCCACTGTACGCTGGCAAAATAGATCCAGGGGAGGCACAACTTTAAAGCCACAAGGGACGTAAAGAATCCCCAAATCAGCACATGAAGGTAGATAACCTGATTAGCCAGCTGTGCCTTTCTGATGATCTCTCAGCCCGTGTGGGTCTCAAGAGAGCTGCAGGAGGGGGAGCAGAATTACTCCAAAACAAATAAAACTCTTTCCATGGGTATCTTGCTTTGAAGTGAAAAAACAACCAAACAAGCAAAAAACCCCAAACATGTTAATGTCAGCAAGGTTTTTTGGTTAAGATATGAGCACCTGGGCTCAAGATCTCAATGAATAGGAGCTCTTGGATGGCTCAAAGAACCACTTCCAGAATCTGCATTTTACCTGCTCTGGATTCATAATAAAACTATTGCTAAGAAAATGAAGGCCGAAATACACTGTCTCTCAAGCAAGACATGAATGAAATTGTTTAAAACAAACACTGAGCTCACATGGGAGTGACTGAAGGCAAAATCCATAGCCAAATGCACACTATTACTCAAGAAGTTTTAAAAAAAATGGAATACTGAAAATTAAAATGGGTTTAGATTTGTGCTCAAACTCATTTCTACCTGATTTCTAAGTTGTTTTTTAAATAATTACTTGAATTACTATTTCTTTATTCTTCTAAACACTGAGACAACATACTGCAGCTGTAGTCTATTTTTCTGCATCTTGCAAAAACCTCATATAATTCCAAATTCTGGAAGTTCTTTAAACATAAGAGAGTGTTTAAATACTCTTTCTGAGCTACAGAAAATATACTTCCCATAAGCAGGTGGAAGTGCTAGAACTACTGCCAGAAACTATTTAATAGCTTGAAGCAATTTCTACCCTGCTGTTTGAACAGGAGGGAAAAAAAAAGTTTTAAGGACTTCCCTTCTCTCTCAAATATCCAGCCAACTTGCCACAGCTTAGTCTGTGCTTTTAGCCTTCAGTACCTGTGATTAGTGATGAACTAAGCAGTAAGAGAACAGGGCCTCAAGACAGACCAAACAAATGTTAACCTGGGAAGTGTTTTGCTAATATGCGCAGCCACTGTTGCTGCTCAGTGCCAATTCTATTATTTTGTGTTCAACTGGTTGCACTGGTACAGTCTGATTGTCTTATCTACCCTGTAGGGCTAAGAAAAACTGTGCAACCGCTGAAACTAAACATGAATTTATTTTCTGTAAAAGCAAGGCTGAGACATGAAAGCTGTGAAAGAATCTTGTTAGCAATTCCTTGTGTAGGCAGCATGTCTCACTTTAATCATATGCATTACGGCCTTTACCCATCGCTGCAAATTCACTCCTAGAGCTTTTCTGCACATCAGTTTGGCTAACCCACTTTCTGATGTCTTTGTCTCTCTATAAGAAAGCTGAAAACTACATTGCTTCTTACACTGCAAACAGCAAAACACACACACACACACACAGATAAAATCAGTGCCTTTGAAGAGCATGGCTTGTGTCCATCATTTCTTGTTTTTGTTCCATGTTTTTCACTACCCTCATTATCATCTGGAAGCCTGAAGTGTCTGCACTGAGATTCTGAAACACAAGAGGGCAGGCTGTATGCAAAGGAAAACCCACAGTGCATTTTTCTATTAGTTTTCGCAATGTAAAAAGCCCAGTTGAACTGGCTGTCAGAAAACTTTAAAAGAGAAGCATTTCTTGCTTTCAGCATAAAAATTATGTGACTACGTTCTTCTTCTGATTCTCTAGACAGTGCACTAGTAGTTATAACTGTAGCCCTCCATTTAGAAACTGAGTCAAAAAGGAAAAGGTCTTTCTTTTCTCCTGAAATCTGTAGCAATTTCTAGGGCGGCTAGGCAACAGTATGAAAAGTTACTTGCCCACTTTTCCATGCTTTGACATGAAACGTAATGAAAATTAAATGGATTCTCTCTTGGTAAATTCCACACGTTGAAACCTTTAAGGCCCTCCCTCCATAAATGTATTTTGGTAAAATGTGCTGTGTTGGTTCTTACACAACCCCGTTTTTTTTTTTAAATGCGGGTAGTTGTCAGAGCTGTCATACGATGCTAGTCTAGAAGTAGGCAGCACAGCTGTGAAGTAGCACTCCAGCCCCCCTACTAACACATTCTCTGCTGGTTTACTGTTGAAAAATTTCCAGTACTAGAGTCTTTGAAGCTAAAATATCAGTCCAATGTACAGATGTCATTACAGTACAACGCCTTCTTGATGGTTTTTGATATTAATTTGCTCATGAGTTAATTTCCTCCAAAAATTTTAAGTAATTAACGACTCTTACTAAGCTCAGGAAGGTTTGTCACCAATAAGAACAAGTCAGAGGTTAGATGTCTAGTGAAAAAAACATGCACATGCAATGTGAATTAAAACTGTGCCCTCATTTTTCTGTTTGATGTTAACAGATCAAAAGTTAGACCCAGCTAACCCATATTTTTGTGCCTTGGGTCAGTCCCTCTGCACTTATCTACATATGCAATGTAACCAGTCCTGATGGCATATTCATGTAAATCACAGTGACTTGTTTGAATACAGTTTTACAGCTGGGAATCCAGATATTTGGGTCTTGGGAGCCTGGCACAAAGGAGGAGGTCAGGATTAGTCCTTATTAAAAAAATGTGATGTAAGCATCTGTGTAGGTGCTCCAGGTTTTTAAGAGTTCTTTAAGTTCTTTGTTTGTGACAAAAATGAATTCTTTAATCTGTTCTATGCAAAAAAAAAAAGTCTAAAGAATCGACTTGCTATTCAAAGTAAATCAACACAAGCATTCTTACAGACTCCTTCTCCAACATTAGCAGTCATTATACATCTACATTTTCCACCCTTCTGCAGCACATCACCAGCATTTGGTTGCACCAACACATTAACAGAAACAGCCTAGCTGAACTGCCTCCCTCACATAAACAACACTCACGTTGGATGCCCTTTGGTTTTTTTTGAAGATTTTGTTGCCTCCAGGATTTCAGCTACACAAGAAAATTTATGACGAACACAGATGAATACAAACACAAACAATTGGTAAAAAATGTAAAGGGTGCACCAAAAACAGATTATAATTTTTGTGTCAGAGAACATACTCCACAATTCATCTTTTAAAGTTTTTCTCCAATAAATACCTTAACACATGTAATATTCCAAGAAAAACGTTCTGAAAATCAAAAATGCATTATTCTCAGAGCCAGCCAGTCAGTCAAAACCCTTCATCTCACACCTTCAGGCTATTAGCTCCAGGTTGGCTAAATTTGCCTTTTGGACTATACATGCTGCTGAACAAGAACAGGATTTTTTACTTTATTTTTTTAATCTTGGGAAAGGAAGTGTTCTGGCAGTATCTCTAGGTCTTATGCTTAGAACAGGATAAAGCAAAAAAGACGACACCACCCTACAATATACGCATCTCGTGATGGAATTAATCAGTGTATCTGAACATGCTGAACTTCCCTCCAACAGAATTCAAAGGAAACACCTTGCAGATAATAATGAAAAAGTGTAGTAGCTCATGCAAAAATCTTTCCTCTTCCCACAACAGCTCTTTAAGGATTCAGTTCTTAATTTCTTTTTAAAGAAAAACAAATTCTATTCAAATTCAAGAGTAATTTCACTAGGTGAGAAAAAAAGCATTCCAAAGAATCACTAGAAGAAAGTTAGTCTTCTTACTTCTTTGCAAAATCTGAAAAGACTGTCCTCTTTAATTCCTTTCCAAGAACAAGAAAAAAAACCTGCACAATGTATTTCTCTGGAATACAGTCTTAGTGCAAGGACAGAATCTCCAAAAAAAAAAAGTAATATAATCATCCTTCTGTAACAGACAGCAAATTTTAAAAAATCAATTTAATTATGGTCATTTCTGATTAATGCCGTTAGGATCAGTAAACTGTAACTGCAAAAGCTGTATGTTTGCAATTAATAAATACAAATTATTCTGAAGTGGAATGGGTTGAACAGTATTAGAAGTTTATACACATAGCACCAAATTTTGTTCATAGAGAAAACTAAATGCTAAAGCTGATTTTATGCATGATGCCCTTATTTCATTAGAGAGCCATGATGAAAAGCCAGTACTAAAGACTATGACCTGAGGATCAAGACTGCAGTTAAACAGCCTGTGATCCTCTCTATATAATAAAAATGGCATTTTGGATCAAATACCAGGCTGTACTTAGCCAGGCTCATGGCATGAAGTGTTACTCAAGAGAGACAATCCCAAGGGACTCAGCCTTGACTTTTCCATCAGGACACTAGACACAGAGGCTACACCCTGTGTGTAGAACAAGCTGCGGAAAAGCAGCTCCAGGCTTCACAGAGGCATCCCATCCCATCTTTTTTCCTTGCTCTGGCATTTTGGGACAGGATGCAGCAGCAGCATCCTGGCCCGTGCCAGCTGCAACCGCAGCATTTCCTGTGGTGCTGGGGCCAGGGCTCTGGCCGCTCTGCCATCACTCACCCCCAGGGACCAGTGGGCAGGGGTGGACCTTGCCCACACCCGCTGGACTGGCTGTGGGCACCACGGGGAGCTCTGAGGCAGGGTACCACCTCCCTCTCTCTTTCTCTTGGAAGCATGCAGCCCAAGCCAAGCTTTAGCCTTCCAGGAATATTCAGGCAACAAGATGCTATTCCACACGTGCAAGATCTGCACAGCAAACTCTGTAACATGGCTAAAAAGACACAAATATAGCAATCACTTTCCAAAAAAAGAAATGTTCTTTCCTTGATGGGGTTAATACATTTGGTGCTAAAATTCAGCTGCTTGGGGATGGAGAAGAAATTTTACGACCTACCATATCTATACTGAACTACAGATTGAGTAAGGGGCTTGTTGATGAGGTGTTCAGTAGGAATTCTTCTTTATTCTCCACCAGTAACCAGTCTGGGCCCCTATACTGACTGTACAATTGCTTATTATTCAGTTCTTTGTTTCTTTGAGGTAAAAAGTAAATAATATACAATAAATACCATTAATTAATACTAACGAAGGTACAAACACACCTTAGAGAACTGCTTAAATTAATTTCTGTACAGAGCAATTCCATGCCTACTGAAACTGAATGGAGTGCATTCTGATAAGAAAAACACAGTTGAATTTCTCCATCTACAGCTTTTGACCCAAGATATTTTTCCACTGTAACGATTTTCTTGTGCAATCACCAGGTCCCTTCCAAAAGGAACTACAAAAGGACCAGAGCACATTTTATTCTAACAGACTGTCAATCTGCTAAATAGATGCACACTGTGAGTTTAACAGGAAAAAGGCTTGGATTAATTTCATGTAAAATATGAGTACACAACAATAGAGTAACCAAAATCAGATTATAAAGCAGAAATTTCCATGGAGTATAAAATTACAAACGCCTATTTTCTGTGCATCCACCATCAAAGCTTTCTCATCTTTAAAACTCATGTGAAAGTTTTGGACTTCAATTTGTTCAGTTGGTAGGACTCCTGACAGTGAATTACAAATACTAGGCACATGTTCTCAATCTGCTTGTTGATCTCAGTTGAAAAATTGACAGGATTGGGTAGTTAAGTCACAAGATGAAGTTTTAAAACTCATCTTTCAATGCAAGCTAACCATCTGAAAGAAAAAAAGTGACTAATTTTCCAGATTAGTTCCAATTATACTGAATTCTTTAATCTAAACTGCACAGCTTTTAACATGATTCTTTGCTTGATGTGAATATTCAAAGCTTTTTTTTTTGGTGAACATAAGATACATATCAAACTTATCTTTGAAAGAACCAAATTGCTTTATTATAACTGAAGGGAAATTACTTAATTCTGGAGAAATTGTAATGTAAAGTGTAAAAGAAATGGGATTTAAGTATCTGCTAAAACATGTGGCTTACTCCTGCTCACACAGAAGTGACGAAATTTTTTTTCTCAATGGGAAAGGAAAAGGTAATCATGATTTGCTCCATGTAAGATGTTTGTGCATTATATCACACGGAACTGACAAAAAAATATATTATGCACTACATTAAAAGTCAGTTACTTTCCTTTTAGACCTATTTATTACTTTACCATTTTTCTCATTTATCAAAAAAGCCTTTTCCAACTACTCACAGCTCCACATTTCTGAAAGTATGCATGTTTTAATGCTGAATTTTTTAACAGATACTGAAAAATTATTAAAAAAAATAATGCCAAAACAGTGCTGAAAGAGCACTAGTCTGAAGAAAGTTTATTTTCCTTCTTCTACTTTGTAATTCAAACTGTTCTGCAACTAACAAGAGGGTACTTATTGTCATTTTATTAAATTTAAGGTAACAATAAACATTAACTCAGTCTCAACCATGATGTCATGCTGTATGTAGCTAGGTTAAAAAAGAATGTAAAACAAATAATCTGGATTGCTTAGGAAACCCTAATTTACTCAACCATTTATCAGCAGAACTAATGAAAAGCCTTTTTTGCTCTTGAAACGGGTAAAGGTAGCCATTAGTCTCTGAAGTGTACAATTTTACCAGCACAACAAAACAAAAAGCAAATCTTGGGAGTAAATACCAGCTGGACATTCATATAACAAGGTCCATGGAGACATATATATCCAGAAGTTTCCTCTTTTAATCCAACTCTGAATAATGCTGGATGCTGTTCTCTGTTCCTTCAGAGCTCTTCTACTGCCAAAATAAAAGCCAGGCTTGCAAGTCCGAGTACATCTCAAGCCTTTCCCAAGGCACCCCAACACTATCTGAGGCACTGAAACTATGGCAACCGAATAAGAAAGCAGCTTCCATGATTAATAGATGAAGATCCCAGCGACAGTGCCTAGCTAGGCCATAATTCAGGAATGCAGGAGGAATTAGCATAGAATCCATCTCAATCTACCAATAAAAAGTAGATTTCGGAAGGCATCAACAAAACAGCAATTTTTTTCTACTAAAAAAAATAATACTATAGAACTAAAACCAGTTCAAATTCTCATTAACATTTCAATGAGCAGCTGCCTTGAGTGCAAGTAATGGATAAACGTTCAAGAACAATGGTGAAGGAACTAATATAGCAAAATTCCCATCTGACTATCAAAGCCATACTTAAGAATACTCAATATATAGAACATCTGACTGAAGCTGAGCAGACAGAGATAAGAAAGTAGAAATAATATTTGCTGCAGTCAGGAATATATTTGGACACAGTTTTTCCCATTATGTTGGGAATTCATATGAGAGAGTACTTTTTCCATTTGCTGAACTGTAACACCCGACCATATCTATTATATACCCTACACATTTTCATTACTAGAAGGCCCTATGAGTCTATCAAGGTCATTGCAAAATTGATCAGAGTTAGGAATACCTTTTTTTTTAAAGCACATTATCAAACTTTCAGAAGTATCTTCCATAAAAAAATACTAATATTATAGTCCTCACCCACTAGATAGTCTCAAACTAAGGTAAAAGGACATTATTATTTCTTTTATTTCTTTTTATTTCTTTTATTTCTTTTATTTCTTCCCATTTTCATAAACATTAAGTTTTCACTGAAGGCAACTGGCTATGGAGATCATAAAAGTATAGAAATGCTTTTTTTGTCCCTATCACACAAAAGGTATAACCCTGCAGTCAAGACAACTGAGGATAGTGAAGGAAAAAAAGCCAGAGGCTTCCTATACTGGGGACAGCACACACACTGTCATGTCACACAATGTGCTGCAATGCCCAAAAACTCTTTAACTTCAGCATTGCATGAATGTTGTAAAACTGTATTTCTGGAACAAGTTCCTCGGTAGCAGCTCTGTCAGTAGGTAAAAAGAAACAAAACACCAAAACCAAGAAAATGCCGTGGGGAAGTCCATGATATGTGAAGTTCAAGTATCTAGTATAAATACTTTATATAGAAATGCCTATTATTAACAATACTTTTAAAGGAAAGGTCATCAGTGAATGTAGTGAATTACCATATGTCTTCACTCCACAGATACAGCAACTGGCAGTTCTGTTAATAGCTCGTTTATCTACTTCATTTTACATCTCTATTTCAGCCACTAAAGAAACACGTTAGGGCTTAGGGAAAAATTCCTTACATATAAAAATGACTCTGTTCACACTGAGAATACTACACCTCTCCTTTTGGGGGATAAATAACTACAGTTCTATACTAGGAAGGACTTCAAGAGGCTTCGCAGCGAATCGCAAGGTAATTCATGTTATGTCTTTCTCATTTTCCTCTTCCTTTTATGAAAGCTGGTTTTTGGTCTTTTTTTTAAATTTTTTTTTTAAATTATATTTTCCTTTTAAAAATAAATTATAGCTGGGGCTAAACTTCAGATTTCTGAGAGCTTAAGTATGGCAGCCTCGTTTATGCATGAAAGTTGAGAATATGATAGTTTATGGAGGGAGGTACAGATCTCTCATCCCCTTACCTGTTTTCAGTGGTTCCAGTATTAACTGTTATCAGCCTTTACAGGTCTGAAGCAACGAAAACTGCAAATGCCTCCGTGCCTATCTTCCAGTGAATCCCTCCTGAGGCTTCCAGATACCCTGATGCTATAGTTGCATACATCTTCTTTTATTTTTTTTAGCTCACTCGGTTTCCATACCGCATTCAATTCTGAATTCTTTCACACTTTCCAGTTGCTAAAATAGGAAAGCAAAACAGCTCAGGAACTCCATCAGACACACGGGACGTGCAATATGTATAACACAGTAGGTGGCACTCTTCCCTTTACATCCTAAAGCAGCACCTTGGAGTTGTGCTGCCATACTTGCCATGTGGCAATCAAGACTCAAAGCCAAAGCATCGTTCACCGTGGACAATTAAAGATCCCTTAACGCTGTATAAATGTCAATATTCAGTTATTTCCATGGTCATAGGAAATGGTTTAGCTGTCTCACAAGACAGCGCATAAAGAAAATGAAAGACATGCAAACTCCACTCTGCTGGGTTTGCACTTGAACTGGGGAAGTGTACTTCTGTCTTCACATACCCCATGTATATCTAAACTGTTCCTCACTCAAGAGACCGGTGCAACAGGCCAAAAATATTCCTACAGAGAGGTGTCAGGCTGAGGCTTTCCCCCAGATGCTTGTTTCTGCCTTTGAACACTGTTCGTGGTTACTGTATGCTGTTGATCAGCAGCCGGACTCCACACTAAGTACTGACTGTATCTTACTGCCAAAAGGATCTCTCTGCATGCCTCACCTACCTCAGGGTAATCCTGATACACAGAATTAATGAGCATAAAATGCTCAAATGGTCATGAGTAAAAAGCACTGCATATTCTTCTTATTTTTTCTCTTGCTCCCCTCAAGACAAAGCTTGTCACAATTTGTCAGACACAACTTGGTCTGTAACACGCAGACCGAAGTCTGTCTTAACACTGAAGGTCAATCCAGAGCAAATGGACTCACATCATAGCTTCAGGTCCTCACCAAGTACTAGTCACAACAGAGAACGGTATTTTCAGGTTGGGGCCCAAACATATTAAAAAAAAAACCAAACAAAGTCCCTCTTTGAGTATTATTTCAGCAAATTTTTTGCCCCCACTCTCAGAAAATATCTCAAGTGAGAAATGCTTCACGGGGTGAGCAAAGCTTACTTGCATGACTCAGGCTGGGACGCACAAAGGCTAAAAATTTACCTCCTCAATAAATGAGTACAAGGAAGTAAAATACTGCAGCATCTGTATCAGATTAGGATAACAGAAACTCTTCTGGTTTAGCACAGTTAAATTTTTCTCTAGTATATGCTGCATCTCGTAGAGTTGAATGTTATTTTCCAGTTTTTACCCGATTGGCTGTTTTCAGCACTCTGCTATAGTGTTTGGGAATCAGGTACTACACACAAAACATTTGTTTGCATAGTGTAACAATGTATTCTTGCAAACAAGTTAGATACCAGGCATGTATTAGCTCAGGTCAATTTAATCCTAAAACATTTTATGTCTCCCCTGCTGTAAACCATGTGAACTCCTTTCATGTGTATTTATGTATGGCTCTTCAAAACAAGATGACAAATTTCCCCTTCCCTTCACAACATAGGCACAAGCAAGTTCACAATCACCTACTTTCTTTTTCATGCAAACAGTTCTAGTCTGGATTTATCACAGGTCATTAATTTGATCTCTCTCCTTTTTTTTTTATTTATTTTCTAAAATTCAATGATGCCAACTTCTCGTCCTTAGTCTGACCTACCTTTTCCTTCAGTCTTAAATTCCAATAACTGCAATTCTCTATTTACAAACATTAAGAAGGGACTGTGGTTAATACTCACTTTAATCTTCAAGTAGACAGAGATGTTAGCAAGCTGTGTTTCTCATTGATCTTAGTACCCAATTATTTTTTTGTTCAAGCAGTATGAGTTGAGTGATAAGGTTGCTTTTGTCGTTAAGTAAGAATACAGTTTTAATGTAGCCTAACTGAGAATACACAGAACATCTGTGAACATATGATTCATCTTCCCTGAAAGTATTCACCCATGCTTCAAGCATTTGATTCCTACTACATGAAAAGCAAACGTTGCAAATATACTTTTTGGTATTACTTACTATTTTAAATTCACTTAGAATTCAGATAGAACCCTCATCTGGTTATTCTGCTCCTGAACTAAACTTCCATGAAAGCCAGCAATTTTCTCCAGCGAAGAGAGAGATAAACATTTTTATGCATAGGAAATTGTTTAGCTTTAAAGAGAGTTAGTATATATTCTCTGTCTTATACCATATAAGAAGCTACCCTATTAAAAAAGGGCTCCTTTCAGATAGAATTATACCCTAGACAGTGAAATGCTTTGACAACTGTGCTTTTATTTTTGAGTGATAAACCTTCCCCATATTACTGAACCTAGTTTTTGCTTTCAACCTTGTACAAGGCCATGAAGGAAGGAGTTTGCTGGACCAGACCCAAATTTCTTCACAATACAATACATTAGTCTCATTTATAAAAAAAAACAACAAAAATCACAAACAGAAAAATAAACCCAGAAGTTAACCAGAGCAAGATCATTCTGCTTTTCTAGTCTGAACACAAATGGCAAAGTAAGCCCTGAACACGATAACAGCTGCATAAATCTTGCTTAGAGAAATGCCACCAGTCTCCTCAAAATCTCCATGAGTTCCCTGATTAAAAGAGCCTGGCTCTGCTGGACTTTCTCACGCTGATGCCAAAGGATTTACCCGCCAAGCAAAGATTACTTGGATGAGAATGGCCCACTGGATGACACTTAGATTAAATGAATGCAAACCAAAAGCAGACACTGAACCAACGCTTTCAAAGACAGTGGGAAAATCACGCCTCTAGCTATTATCTTTGAGGTTAGCTTAATAATTAATTCCGTTGCTGGATGACACTAAACAAAAGTTGGCGAAATCTATGTCAAACGATAAGCCACCGCGTGCAGCCCTATGACAGAAAATGGTTGTGGGCATTTCGCTCTTCATTATTTACAACACCTGCAAGCTGTTTGTGCTCCTCTGGAAAGCTAAGCATTCACCTTGCAGACTCAGGAATGAGCGCCTTTTACAATTTACCACAAAGCCGACTATAAAGCCTTTATTTTTGCCATTCTATTAGTGAAATGATTTTCCGTGTACAGCAGCTAGGCATCCGCGATGCACAGACGCTGGCACAAGCGCGGCATGTTTACAAACTCCAAAGGCAGCAGTTAGCTCGGGAGAAGAACAGGAGCACAAAATTCCTTCTGAACAAGCGGTCAAGGTTAGAAAAAGACAGAGCCGTTTCCCTAAGGAAAACCCAGCGGTTAACGCCTTAGCGACTCACCCTGGGAAGCGCCCGGCAGGACGGAGGCGG
>NW_009714366.1:0-11703 GCF_000703405.1 Apaloderma vittatum
ATTAGATAGAACAAGAGGGAATGGCTTCAGATGGCAACAGGGTAGGTTTGGATTGGACATTAGGAAAAAAATTTTCACAGAAAGAGTAGTCAGACATTGGCGTAGGCTGGGCCGCGGGGGGGGTGCTGCCCAGGGAGGTGGTTGAGTCACCATCCCTGGAGGTGTTTAAAGGTCGTTTAGGTGTGATGTTGGGGGATATGGTTTAGGGGTGAGCTTTGTAGCGCAGGGTTAATGGTTGGACTCGAGGATCCCAAGGGTCTTTCCCAACCTGAATGATTCTATGATTCTATGAATATACATAGTATTGAGGCTGGAGCTTGAAGTCAATATTGCCTGCTATTCAGAGTTGCTGCTTCTGTCTGAAGGACCCTGCACCTCTGCATCACACTTGCAATTAGCTTTCCACATACATCTGCTCCTGACCTTAAAATAATTTCCCCTCTATCTCCAAAGGAAAATGATTTTGTATAGAAATTGCTTCCAGAATCACAGTTCCTTTCTCATCCCTCAGTGGTTTGGCAGACAGTCTCATACATGCTAACTTACTCCAGAAAGAATCTGTGTCAGGCCGAGCATCACCTTTTGTGGCCAAGATTTTGAAGAAAGCAAGTGGGTCCAAAACTTCAAGCATCGAGCCCCAATTTAGGTACTTGTGTAAATGCCCTTTATTCAGCAGTGCGTAGTAGCTCCAGCTGACTTCATTCTGCTCCTCTTTTTCACACCAAGTCCCAACATAATCATGGTGTTTTGATACAATGACAGGAGTATATGCTGCCTGGTAGACTCAGATCTGTAGTTCTGCATCCTGTGATGGTACCTCTCTGGAAAGGCTGAAGGGCAGAGAAGTGAGTATTCCTGGATCTTGCAGCCATTTAACATAAACAGAAAACCAGAGACGAACCAGAATATTTCCATGGCATTCAATAATTTGTTTTGCTCCCTCCAGAGATGCTTCCACTCACTCCTGTTTTCGGCCTATGCGCTAATTACATCCCACTAATTGCATTCTCAGAAATGGGCTGTAAAGGGGATTCATGTAATGCAAAGGGCTCTTGCTGGTGTAGAGAGGTATTTCACCAACATTTTTTTGGCTAGTCCTAGTGTAGATAGTTGAGCTTTTAGTCTCGTTTACCAGATTTTTTTTCATCCTGCTTTGTTCAGCATCTGCCCTGGTGTCTGGGTGCACTCAGTGATACCCACACAGTGTCCCACTGAGAGAGCCAGAGCTGCCAGTAGCAGCAAGAAACATGCAGCCAGGAGGGAGCTCCTAAATATGGGCATGGAGGGAGAGGACTCAGGAAAAAAAGGCTGGGAAGATGGGAAATACAGATTTAGGTTATTTAGATTTTAGATTTTAAGTTATTTAGAGGAAAGAGAAATTACAGAACAGTGATAGCAGAAGACACACTGGGCTACAGAAATTCATCCCTGACTGTAACTTTTATTTTAGCCGGTTACACAAGAGGTGGGTTTGGCCTGCCTTGCAAAAACTATTTTAGTCAGTAATGTTAATTGGAAAAAGTGATCAGTATTACTCTAATTGCACAAAAGAGAGGGAGGACAGATTCCATTTAAAATTTCAGAGTAAGGCTTTTTTTAAGGGGGGGAAAAATATTAATACCAAGGCTGTGTTGATGAGCTTTAGGGGGGTTGCTAAGCAACACAGCCCTTTGTCTATAGCCCAGGCAAAGCTTGGGAAGGGACCGTGCAGGAATAAAATTCACATGGCTTCTATAGAAACATATTTCTTGTAGCTTTTTAAAAATAAACAGAAACCCAAATCTGTCTCCTTGATTTTCTTTCTTTTTTTTTTTTTTTCACGTGAAAGACTCTTTGCTGTAAATGTAGTTATGGCTGTGATCTGAGAGCACGTATTTGGAGGGTGTTGTGAGCCTAATTGTCAGGGCAATGCACACACATTTTTAACACAATATCGATATCTCTAAATAGCATGTCTTTTTTTTTTTAACTCTCAAATGCAGATCTGTGTAGCAATTTGCTGTTTATGGCATCAACCATTACATTTTAGTCCATTATGTTTTGTTTTTTTCCAGGTCACCTTAAGGAATTTCATAAATGTGTCTCAGTCTAGCACAAAAAAAAAAGAATAGCTAATAACATACTGTTATGTAATTGATTAAATAAAACCACACATTTCCAGATACTAAAATCACGTATGTGTTAGTCTAAGCCTTGTAGTAAATTTCAGATCCACAATCCTTTGAATACGTTCATTCTTATTTAAAACTTAGAGCTCAGGAGTAGAGGGCAAAGGAACAGCTTTTGATTTGAGACTCGCAGAGAGAAAATTATATTTTATTAAGTTAGTGAAAATGCTGACTGCAGAGAAATTTTAAATAAATCATTTTTTAAAAATGAAAGTACTAGTATGTTCTGATATGAAAGAAAAGCTAAAGCTTTGCTGTTTATACAAGGGAGCAGAGGTGAAAAGTGGTAAACTCAGTGAACTGCTAACAGTCAGTGCCTTTCTTCTATGATTTGTCCTGGAATCACCTCCTCAAAACACATACACCACACATTTTTTAACAACTGAAGCCATAATATTGCATAAAAAATATAAGGTGGACTGGAAGAACCCGCTGTGCCGGCAGAGAAGTTGTGGGTTTGATATTTACTCCATACAGTATACGCCATCATGAGATCATCTACACGTGGACAGAGGGTCTGGAGCAAGATATCCTCACCCAGAGCAATAGGAGTGGGAAAACAACACTGCTCTACTTTTACCTGTACCTCGTGAATGAATGATGGCTTTGGAAGTCAGGAAGCACGGAGCATTGCTTTGTATTGTCTGTCTCACGAAGCCAGTACGTGAGCTTGCCAACTGCCTTTTTAAAATGGGAGCCAGCTATGGATCCCAGCTTCTTCCCTTAGGTTCTGGGTTCCCAAAATCACAGGCACCACCGTTGCCTTGCAGGAGACATGGGCCAAGAAAACAGCTTGGAGCTGTTACTTTGCTGGCCATCGAGCGCTCCAGTTCCTTCCCTATTTACGGGTCAAGTTCTGCCACTCATTAGTCCTTAAGGATTCTCCTGTGGTACAGGCAGAGCAAGCAGCTCACGTAGGCTTATTAGGGTGGCATGCAAAGAATATTCTTGCTGTCCAAAACAATGGAGATTTTGAAAAGCCTGGTGCATTTACAAGTGGAAGATGACAGCAACAGAGCAAGAGGGGCAAATCTCAAAAGAAAAAGGTAAAGAGGAGCTGTTACTTCTTGGACAGTTACTAAAACACATAGCAAAATACAGAAAAAGAAAACATTTCTCTGCTGATGTAGCTTTTGCCACTGCATCTACATGAGATCCGAGGGCAACCATAAGGAAGTTCTGAGGATCATTGTCCATGTGGCCAGCACAACAGAAAATTTCACGAAACTCAAAGTGAGTCCACCACTGAGTGTATGGAAACCGTTGGAGGTATTAGTGCTGGTTGTTTTGAGTTTTGTTTTTAAAATGAAAAGTTTTCCAACAAGATGAACTCTTCTGTGATCAGGCCCACTGTGAAAGCGATATATAAAAAAATTAAACAAGATACTACCGGACTCCCAACAGGGCATTTCCCTGTGCTTGCAGAAGATTTTGACTACAGACCAATACTAAACTTCTGATTTTCTCAGAGTTCACCAGACATTGATTTTATGAATGCTCTATGCAAAAATGTAGTAGTGGGGATGTGGTCATGTATGGTCTCATAAACAGCAACAGCCTGCCTACCTCAGTTTGGGGGACCATGGACTTATATCAAAGCTGCTGGTATCTGAGACAAATTCTTTTGAGATATATGTCCAATATCTCTTTCATGAGAATTCAGCTTCCTTCCTGCAAATGCTTCTCTGGCTGGACTTTCCTCCTTTCCCGGCTCCCTCAACTGCTGCAGGCTGTAGCAGTGTCAGGGAAGTCATATGATGTTTTCAAAACCCACAAGAGTGTTTTTTAAAGGACTAGTGGAGGTGTGAGACTTGATCCTGTTGCAGGAAATAAAGTGTAAGCAGCTCCTTAAGAAGAGCATTCCTGGAGGCCTGAGGGCCTGCAGCCCCTCCACAAAAGAGGCACAAGGAACTGGATAGGGAACACTTTGTCTTAGGATCTATCTGCAAGATACAGCATCCAACAGTGAGCCAGACCTGGGCTGACATAGCCTGACTTGCAACCTCTGCCAAAAAAACCCACTGAGCCATGCTGTCCTAGATCAGCCTACAAACTGAAAAAAAATAGTGATTTGATCTGAGGATTGTCTGCTCAGAGAGGCTAGCAATGGGCCTGGAGAGAACAACACTGGGCACTCATTCCCAGTGCGCTGCGAACAAGAAAGAATGAATTTTCCAAATTCTTTTCGAAAGGAGGTAGTCCTGGTGTTTGCTTTTCACTCTTAGCATGTATCCGCATCACTCAGTCTTCTGCTCCAGCGTGGGACTTTGGAGGTGGTTCAGAGCACGTCTACAAACACTTTTTCCAGCACCCATCTGCACGTAACTAGCCTCCTCCGAATTCTTTTTGACATGAGTTCAGATGAAGCCAGTAAGTCTCAGGTCTGGGAGTGAGTCAGCTCTGCTGTTTTGTTCCTTTGAGGTGTACTGCTGTTCAGCTCAGGGACGAGGGGGATGCCTGCAGATGCCACACCTAAGATGAAAAAAGTAGTCTCTGAGCAAACCCACTGAACTTATAAGGACACATTCACACAAGGATGAGTACAGATCCAGCTAGAATCTATCTCCTTATAAATGAGAGCAAAGGGGAAAAAAATTTTGATTTTCACAGTGTGCGTACCTAGTATAAAATCAGAGCTCTTCCACAGCAAAATTGTTGAATTTCACATCAGAATCAGAATCTGTGCATGCCAGAATTAGATATGCACGTGTAACATTTTGAATTCAGCTTACCTCAGGCAGAAGGGACTGCGCTTTACAGTGGAGCTCAGGCTGCGTTGTGTCAATCACCTGTAATGCACAACTCAAAACTGCGATAAAGAAATGACAGGTGAAGAGCCAAACTATGAAGTGTTTTTCCCAACGAAGATGTATCATGTCCTTTTCTCCTACCTACATATTACCTGCTCTCCAAACAACTCAGAGTCTTGACTATATCCACTCAGATAATTTCCTTTCTTGCAGCAAAAACACTTGTTCAGAGAGGTGCATCGCTCATTTTCCTTTTTGACACCCCTCAAAGGAGTTTTCTGCTGTGTTGTAATACTTACAGGCCCATCCAACAGCAAAGCAGACAGACGGTGTCACTGGGACTCCTGCTCAGCAGGCCCTGTGACTTCCTGCTAGTTAACATGAAGTTGATGTGAAGACCATGTTCTAAAGTCCACTCAGGCAAAGGTATAAAACAATGTGCAAATGGGTTGCTGAGGGTGGAATAGCTAGAGAGGAAAGTCCTTGGAGTGAAGAGGTGAGTGAGCTATTTCATCTGTGTCCTGCTAGCCTCTGACATTGCTTTCCTGGTGAGGAATCTTTTTTCCTGTACATTTGATTAATGTTAAGAGGGAGAATTAGAGGTTTCTGGATGCAAATACAGCAGATTTTAATAATGAAAGCACATTTATTACCTTCCACTCTTGTCTTAAATACATAAAGCAGATGCAGAAAATTGTTGATTCATACTACCTGCTTAAGGAATAACAACTGAGTCACAGGGCATTTCCTAGGGATTAATGAGTAGCTGGGAGAGTTGACGGCCCAAAGCAAACTGGAGGGCCGTTAACCCCAGCCAGCCATTAATTCCCTGGGAAACACCCTGTGCTTCAGTTGTTATTTGCTATCGTGACCTCCATTCCCTTCTTTATACTGTAGTACAGAGGGAAAAAAAGATCTTGAGCAGGGATGATGCTAGCTGCTGCTCCCGTTGGAGATGGCTATTTCTCAGCTTGGGGAATTCCTGGCCAGGCCAGGAGATATTGCTTCTTTTGACCTCAATACTAGCAACACACTGTGCTCAGTTGTGTTCATGTACTGCAGCTGCCAATCAAGAAACATTTCTCTAGGTCTTTGCTGAAAAAGTCTGTCCAAAATGCATGCATAGCAATGAAGTAATTCTTCTGTTTTGAAAGACAAGCTCATGAGCCACAAGGAGTGCAACAGTCAGCACTCTGTGAGCTGGGCAAGGACAACAGAGCTCACCACATTGAAGTGCAACAACAAACTGTATAGAAGGGAGCCGGTTTTGTTTCTTCCTTTCGGAGGCACTCTGTATGTATCTCATTTGGAGTCTCAGAAAGAATAAGGAGATGGGGACATCTTCCTGCCTCAAAGCCGAATGCAGAAGCAATTGTAGTAGAAGAGGTGCACAGCATCTTCCCTGCTGCGTGATACCGAAAACATGCCATGCTAGGTAACACTAGCTGGAAAACGACTGCTCCTACAGGGCACATAACACTATGGATAACATGGTAACCTTCTGCATATACTGTTTGTTCAGAGCAGTTTCTACCCTCCCCTTTAAGCCCCAGCCTTCCCCTGGGACACCACCTTGGAACAGCACCTTGGAGCAGCTGTGGCTGGTGCTAAGTGCTGGAGCTCAAAATACCTTCCTCCATCTGGAGAATGAGGTTTCTGGATCACTTCAGTGCAGTTTGCTGTTTTTGAGAGCGCAAACTTTGTGCCAATTCACAACCTGCATAACTTGAATTAAATTAGTGGGGCTATGCAGAGCACAAGTCATTGCCTTTTCTGTCTTTTCTGGTAGTTGACAAAATGGTCAAAAACCCCAGTTACTTAAAAATTTGTATTGGATTTGCATGGCAAAGTTTTGGTAGCAGAGGAACTAGAGGAGCAGCTTGTGTGAGAAGCTCCTAAACGCTTCCCCCATGTCTGATGCAGCCAATGCCAGCTGGCTCTGAGACAGATCCACCACTGGCCAAGGCCAAGCCCATCAGTGATAACACCAAGCACCTCTGTGATAAGGTGTTTAAGAAGGGGAAAAGAAAACCCTCAAGAATGTAGCAATTTCATCCAGGAGAGATGAGTGGGAATATGTAAGAGAAACAACTCAGCAGACACCGAGGTCAATGATAAAGGATGGAGAGGAGGTGCTCCAGGAGCTGGAACAGAGATTCTCTGGCAGCCTGTGGTGAAGACCATGGTGAGGCAGGCTGTCCCCCTGCAGTGTATGGAGGTTAAGGGTGGAGCAGATGTCCATGGAGGACTCCATGCCGGAGCAGGTGGATGCCTGAAGGAGGCTGTAACCCCTGGCAGGACCTGTAGAGTGATGGAAACAGGATCCCACATTGAAGTAGGTTTGCTGGCAGGACTTGTGACCCCATGGTTGACTCACACTGGAGCAGTCTGTTCCTGAAGGACTGCACCCCTTGGAAGGGACTCATGCTAGAAATTTATGAAGAGCTGTAGCCCATGGGAAGGACCCACGTTGGAGAAGTTCCTAGAGGACTTCCATGGGAGGGACCCCATGCTGGATCAGGGGAAGAGTGTGAGGAGTCCTGCTACTGAGGAGGAAGGAGCGGCAGGGACAACGTGAGATGAAATGACCGCAACTCCCCATTCCCTGACCCCCTGTGCTGCTGGCAGGGGAGGAGGTAGAGAAATCGGGAGAAGAGCTGAGCCTGGGAAGAAGGGACGGGTGTTTTAAGATTTGTTTTTTATTTCTCATTACCTTACTCTGATCTGATTGGTAATAAATTAAGCTAATTTCTTCAATTTGAGTCTGTTTTGCCTGTGATGGTAATTGCTGAGTAATCTTCCTGTCCTTACCATAATGCACAAACTTTTAATTGTATTTTCTCCCTCCTCCAGCTGAGGAGGGGAGCAATAGAGCAGCTTTGGCGGGCACCTGGTGTCCATCTAGGGTCAACCCACCACAAAACTAAGCATCATTACATGAAATAAACACTTTAAAAAATAAACTTGTTTAAAAGAAATATGAAATTAAAACAATTAATATCAAGGCGTAAAATTATATAATTTATTAAAATAGCATTCAGCAAGGTATTGTTACTGCTGAAATTCTGGTCAGGGGAGCTAGGTGAATTCCCTGGGACGAGCATTTACTGAAGCAGAAAAACAGATTTGAAGGCAGTAGCCTCTTTGCATATACAGCATATTTAATCAATCACTTCATTTTATTCAGCTAGTTCTATTGAACAAGTTTACTTCAAGCTGACAAATCACAAATTTAAAAATCACAGTAAAGTTTGTTTTTCCTTCTTCAATCTATGAACAAAAATTAGTAAGAGTTTCACAATTTCTCAGCTATGACTTCAGTGACTGATAACTTAATTATTAATAGTAACAAACAAGTTATCATCATCATCATTGAATCATCATAGAATGGCCTAGGCTGGAAGGGACCTTAGAGATCATCTAGTCCAACCTCCCTGTCATGGGCAGGGACGCCACCTCTCGACTAGACCAGGCAACACATGGGGACCGAGCAGGAATCGAACCTGCGATATCGGTGTCGTCTTTTTTGTCAGCACCGCACTCAAACCACTGAGCTAACCGGCCCCCTAAATAGTTATTTTTAAACTTAGAAAAACATGTCTGAATTTTAAAACATTTATATGACGTATCAGTTAAGGTAGTTTATTTAAATAACAAAGAGAGTATTAGGCTATTTGGGGAAATTTTGATTGAATTCTAGTTTTCATTCAAACACAGATCCACAAAAACAAGAAAACAATCTGGAAATATGTGAATCATCCTTCATTTTCAATTAAAATATTACATAATTAAGAATCTGCTAAAATAAATAATCATAATAAATGTGCATAGATAAATACTTATGGTTAATGGGAAGAAACATCTAACTGAGTACTATCTCTTGTTATAAATCAAGGTGTTTTAATGGTTACCAACCCATGAAAGCTAACTTTTCTTTCAAAAATAAGTAGCATAACTTACAACTGCAAAAAAGATAAAATCTATTATTTAAACTAAGATTTCCTGCTTGGTGATTTAAATTAAGATTTAAATCAGTTCAGTGTGGGTGTTGGAGTTGGCTTATAGCCTTCAAATAATTGTAGGGAAGAAAGGAAACTCTATGGAGATACACGGTATACATGTCTGTTCAAGACTGCAGCAGTGTCTTTACATTCAGAACCTCTGTGTTATTGGCATTAGATGACTCAGTAATGCCTCTGAATTGCATTTAAACAAGTGACCAAGGTTCAGGAAAGCCAGAGCAACCGGTACTTGACTATTTTCACGTTGACCTAAAACAGTGTGTATAGCATTTAAACACCGTTTAACAATCAATCTGTTGGCCAGTTACCTTCCGAATTCCCTTTTCAGTACAGGACAGATCCGGTGATCCCAAAGTAGCACTGGCAGTGGATGTAACCTCCAAATCATGGGACCAGCACACATTAGAATTGCTGCGGGACAGTAAGAAGAAGAGAAGCAGAACCATACTCCATAAAAGAAAAGGATGGCTACAGGCACAGACAGCTAGAGAACCCTGACAACCCATAAAGCAAATATATAAAGACTGAACATTTGCACTGGTAAAATAAGGTGTTATAATCTGTGCCTTTCCATTTTCTTAAGTTCTTGGTGAGCTGACTCTAAAGAACAGGGTTTTCTTTTTTCCTGGCTGTGTCACCAGGCTTCAAATCCACATGGACAGCAACATGCCTACAGCTAGTGTATATGCTCAGAAATAGCTTCTCAGCTTATCCGGTTGCTTAACTGCTTAGCCTGAATGCTTTGGATGGTTGGTGCTACATCCTACTTCTGTATTTGTCTGTTTTTCAAAAGTATCATGTCTTACTATGGTTCCCAAACAAATCATCAGTGATCTAAAAAAGCCAAGCATTGCCTTTTCTATCCAGTACAGACACTTTAAAATCCAATTCAAGGATGGCTGGTATCCATTTAACTTAAGCCAGCAATCACTTAGATGAAAAAAACATTATTACTATGAATTGTTTTGAAAACAGTTTAAGGGTTCATCTGCACTTATATTCAAGTGATATAAGACTAGTTGTGATATACTGGTTGCATAGGTTTAAAAGGGATTCAACATTAATACTACCTGGTGTAGCGCTTAACCTCAGTCTTGCGATGGCAAAAGGCTTCACTGCTGCACAATGCTTCCACTTGCTTCCCAGTTTCCCCCAGTTAATGTAAGAGATCTGCAAAGTAGTACGTTTTCCTTACTGGAGGTACAGTTGAGTTGATATTCAAATGTGGTTTGTTCTGGCAGAAATGTTCCCATAGGGGACAAGGGAAAACTAGGACACTTATTATTTACATATACCTAAATCTACAATGGTATTTTTTACAGGTATGACAGCACTGGTGAGAAGTCACCCTTACAACTGACATAGTTACTTGTGTGCAATTTTTCAGCTCTGGTGAGGAGAAAGAATGACCACATCTAGTCAGATCCTAATTAAAACTAAAAAGTTAAATCAGTAATTTCAGGGGAAGGGGAGAGAAATTTCTGTGCACTTTTGAGCAAACCTTCCAACAAAGCAACCCTTTCCTCTGATAGTCTCCTGATCATTTATAAAAAAACCCTAGTTGCATATGATTCCTGAAGTGCAGTTTGTGAGCAAGCAGTCAATAACAGCTAGGGAAT
Source organism: Apaloderma vittatum (assembly GCF_000703405.1). NCBI lineage: Eukaryota > Metazoa > Chordata > Aves > Trogoniformes > Trogonidae > Apaloderma > Apaloderma vittatum. Next base: position 10,560 of record NW_009714366.1, read on the forward strand.
ACAGTAATTGCCAGAGAGCACTCTATCTCACAATACTAAATCTGCTTTTTTCAAAATCAGATGCAATCTAACCATGGCTAGACCAAATGCCAGCTATACAGTGACATTTGTGTTACTCCATTCACCACAGAAGGAGAGATAAACTCTTCCAGCATTTACACTGAAGATCTGACAACTGTGGTATAGAAGCGATAGCTTTTTTTTTGTATGTAAAGAACTGGAATAACTGTTGATACACAGCTTAATCAAGAAAAGAGCAATCTTTCTTCTTAAAGATTCTGAAATGCTTGCAGATATCTGATCAGTTGCGCAAAACCATTCTCTGATGTAACTAAATATTATCCGTTTTACAAATGGGCGTGCTGTGATATGGGAAGAGACTCAGTCACACAGCCGGTGGTGACAGATGACCTACAAAACACTTCAGTTTTGACACATGGGTGTTATAATAACCATTAGACAATGCTACCATCTCAGGAACACAGAGATACATTTGCCAAGGGTTTTGAAAATACAGCACTCACTTGACATCCCAGCTGAAGTCAATGGGATTTCTTTAAGGTCAATAAACCCCAGAGTATCTCACAGGCTGCAGCCCTTATTCACTGCTCCAGAGCTCCTCAGAAAGGCAGATGGACTGTGCATGAGAAACAGGATCTTCTTACTTTTCAGGTATGCAGGAGGAGTCAGTGGAATGGCCAAACATGCTACTATTTGCTGGGATCCATTTGGCTGGAAAAGATTTCCTTTTCCCAAATGTTTCTCTTTATGGCAGTCTGCCTTGGATGTGAAGGTCTGGAGGAGGCTCCCTATGCTGCTTCTTGATTGCTGCACAGTGAAGTACACTTTCCAAGCCTTAGAGAAACATGCTGGGAAAAAGTCCCTTACGAGACACTTGGAGCCCAGGTGACAGCACTAACCCTCCAAGCCAGCTCTACAGCTTATCTGTTATTAAATTTCAATCCTTCATTGCTTGTGATAAAATAGAAGCCAGAGGGTGGATGCACAATGAGCATTTCCGAGAGCCGTACTTGTGTGATAGTTTACTCTGTGGTGGTTTAAATACAGACCAGAGTGAAGGCTTAAATCAAAGCACAAACTTCACAGAATCACATAATCACAGAATTATTGAGGCTAGAAAAGA
>NW_009714367.1:0-409 GCF_000703405.1 Apaloderma vittatum
TTAATCCCGCTTTGGCGATGCACCCCTCCCTCCCATGCCGTGCCCAGCGCATCCCGGGGGATTAAGGGTTAAAGCACAAATCCCCTGCGCTGCCCTGATGTGACCCACTTAGGCCATCTGGCAGGAAGGGATGCAGGAGCCTCCTTTCTCCCAGCACTGCCGGTGCTCACCCAGCATCACCGGCTGCCTTGGAGCCGATACCAGCACCCGCAGCCCCCAGCCTCAGCAGTGCCCTCGCTTTTCACAGAAAAGCAGATTTCAATTGAGTTTGGGGAGTGCTAGGATGACGCAACTTGTCCCACAATGGTGGTGTGGGAATGGGGAACCCAAACATCCCCCAAAAGAATCCTGCAAGCCCCTGAACTGCTACTGGCTCTGGGTCCCAGGGGGCACCTGGAGCCTCTCCCAG
>NW_009714367.1:468-1407 GCF_000703405.1 Apaloderma vittatum
TTGGTACCAAGGGACGTCCTGCCACAGAGCCGTGGCACGGCCGGGAAGAGATGCAGACAAAAGCCCAGCCAAGAGGGAGGAAAGGGGATCCTGGCTGTGGGCTCACAGCTACAGAGTGGCAGTGATATCCATCCCCAAACGCTGGGCAAAGACTGGTGGCACCTTCTCAGGGGAGGTTTCAAGTGCCTTTTCAGTTGGCAAGAGCCAAAGCCCCTCGCAGCAGCCGTGGGCTGGGATGACAGCATCCTCATGGATCACTGAGAGGGACAGAGGGCACCCCAGCTCAGCAGAGGGGTTTGGGGCAGGGACGGGGGTCCTCGTTCCTGACCCTACCCCTCCCCAGCCCACTGGGCATGCAAACCCCTCAGATACCACCCTGGGATTACGCACGTGCTGGAGCTACCCCCCCTGCAAAGGCAAACGGGGGCAGCCCCAGCCCTCCCCAGTCTCCCCACAACCCTGAGCCCCAGTTTGCACGGCGAAGACCCACGCAGCCCTGTGTGGGGAAAGGTTAATTGGAAAAGCCCCTTTCCCCATCACCTCAGTTTTTCCTTTAACGCTGCAAACCGGTCAATAATCCATTTACTTTGGCAGAGCCCCCCCAAACCAGGCAGGACCAGGAGGAAAAGGATTAATATATTCTTTTGTTCCGGGGTAAAATGTGGTTTTAGCTAAGCTTTAACCCTCCAAACCTCCCAGAGAGCTTGAAGGGAATTTAGATGGAAGAGGTTTTATCTCCGGGACCAGCAGCAAGGTGGTTGCAAGGGATGGAGCACAGGGCAGAGCTGGCTGGAAAGGTGAAGAGGGAAAATATAAACATCACCTTCTGTACCAGGAAACCCACCGCTGCCCCACAAGGATGCAGGATTGAGCCCTTAGCCATGTCCTGGGCACTCCATGGGGATGGATTTGGGCTATGCCCACTGCGGGGGGTCCTGG
>NW_009714367.1:1462-1788 GCF_000703405.1 Apaloderma vittatum
GAGGGGGGTTTGGTCAGCGCTCGCCAAGAAACCACACCATCGCCTCCACCGCTGCGGGCAGGGCAGAGACCCATGGCGCTTGCAGAGGAGCAGCTGTCAGGCGTGGGAGAAAACTGAAAGCCAGATAGTCGTCTTAATTTTTCATTTGGCTAACTGGTCTCCCTGACTCCTCTCTAGTGCACTCTGCTCGCTGGCACCGCAGTCATTTGCTCGTAAATTAGCCGGCAGCATCGTCAGGGAAGAAAGGCCAATCCGAGCAGCAGCACAGGGAAACCTTCAGGAAAAAACAAACCCAGAGCAGAGCTGAGCGCGGAGCCGGCTGTGAG
>NW_009714367.1:2004-3378 GCF_000703405.1 Apaloderma vittatum
CCCGTGGTCCCCCGCCTCCCCCAGCCTTTGGCTTCGCTCTGAGTGGCAAAGCCCCTCTTTGGCACAGGGTCTGCACCGTGTGGAACATTCCCCAGCCCTGACAAAAAGCACAGGCTGCACCAACACCGGGACCCGGCGGCATTGCACAGCGGAGCCTGGCTCCGGGACCCCATCGCGTGGGATGTGCCGGTGCCAAGGTGCAAAAACTAAGCCGGCGGGTCCATCTTGCCATGTGCTGAGAGCTCCTGACCCCCACACAGACTGTTCCCCTCCTGCCAGAGCTGGTGTTGCCAGCGAAACGTAGAGGCAAGTGCATTTGTTAACTTTTTAATGGAGCTACAAACGCCCCGAGCCACAGCACTCAAACCAACCGGGACATCTACGCCGATTGAAATTGCAGTTTGAAGCTGCACACCATTCCTGGTACTCAGCACCCTAATTTGTTGCTGTATTACATCTCCGACTGCAAGATATTTAAGCAGCACAGCTTGCTCAGGCACATTCAGGCAGGAGAGAACGTGCGTATGTGAGCCAGCACCCAGCCTGCTGATGTCTTCTTCGGGTGCAGACCCCAGCAGGGGAGGAGAAAGACACGGTGGTTCCTCTTCCCTCCCCTGCAAGTGCTGCCTGTGAAAATGAGATTTGCTCTTTACCTTTGGAAGCCTAAGCCTTGCCTTCACCCATTTTCTACCCTGACAAATGGCAGTCAGAGAGATCCAAAAAATTCCTGCTCCGGCAGCTGGGCCACAGGGTCAGAAGGGACCCCCTGCCCCATCGCATGAGCGGCAGGACCCCCGTCCCCACCATGGCTCACAGCCTCTGCCGGCATGGGAGGCACCTGAACCCCACGAGCTCTCTGCTCTTCAGCACCCGCTGAGCCCCCGACACCCAGCCCGCTGCAGGCTGAGCCCTTCTCCTCCACAGACCCATTGCCTTCCTGAAACTTTGGGTTGTTCCCCACGCTGGGTGGGAGGCAGCCAGCAGTGGAAATACAAAGCAAATTGAGAGGAGAAGCAGCAAAAGCCTCCTTTTCTCATAAAAAGCAACGCAAAAAGGATATTTTTAACCCCTATTGAGGCAGTTGGCAAAATAAAACCATTGGAAATTAGAGCGTGCATTGTTGTGAGGAACCCACTCAGATCCTTGCCCACACCACAGCCCAGCTGAGCGGCTCAGTGGGTACGAGCAGCCCCCTCACCTCGTTTCATGGGGTTTGGCCCTTGATTTGCCCCTGGCAAACGCGGGGGGCCTCAGTGGAAACAGGAGGGGGTAGGACAGGCACCAGCCCTGCACCCAGACTGCTCAGCTTTGGGACTTGAGGGACCCCAGCCCCAGAGCTGCCCTGGTCCGTGGCTGCGGGTGAGCGCCTTGAGC
>NW_009714368.1:0-12418 GCF_000703405.1 Apaloderma vittatum
CCTCCCGGTCGGAGTATCTCGAGAGTCTCCTCCTCAGGGACCCGGCCTGGAGGGCCCCGCTCTCGGCATCCGACCAGCCACCTCCTCCCGCGGCACTTGGTGTCTCCTCATGCGTTATAGTGTAGGGCATGTGCATTGCCCCTGGCTCCACCACCCAGAGGACTGGACCCCCCAGCACGTCCAGTCCACTTGTCCTGCAGCTCATCCCCAAATCTGCCGCTGGCAGGTGGGGCTTCATTCATCTGGAGAGAGTGGATCTTGCACAGTTAACACCACCTCAACCAGCTGCGGCCGCGACCTGCCCTGCTGATGGTGGGTCTCCTGACGTGCTGTCCACATCCCCAGGCTCGGCAGGCTGCCCTACAGCTTGACTTGTCTGGAGCTTGTCAGTTCCCATTGACTTGCACCCCAGTTGGGTTCCTTTCCGGGCGTGTGAGGCTTTATTAATCCAAAAGCTTTGTTTCTGTAGCTTTTTCTGACCTACCTGCAGGATGCCCTGATGGCAGTTCACGTACCGGCATGAACACGCTTCTCCCAAGTGTACGTCGTGCATTGTTTTAGAAACAGCAGGGTTAGTGAAGCTTGGTTACCTGCGGATTAACGTTCCACATCCTTGTCCTGCCCATCTCCTCTACACAGGCTCCAGTGATCCCCACTTACCACGTGCACCGACATGTCATGTAGACATAGCGCTCAGGGATGTGGTTTAGTCAATGACTTGTCAGTGTTAGGGGAATGATTGGACTCGATGATCTTAAAAGTCTTTTCCAATCTAGGCAATTCTGTGAAAATGGTGGTGGTTCCCAGCAGTGTGTATGCTGGCAGTCTCAGCGGCTATGTGGTGGGATGTTAAGCAGTAGGGTACGTAGGTTACTGGTGATGACTTTCCCTAATTTTTGAGGCTCCACTAAGACTTTCAAGAATTTATCAGCACTTTTTGAGTGCAATTAAGGGCCCAGTCAGTGCAAAAATCCTTACCATGCATAGCTTTTTTCATTTCTCTTTCGCCAAAGAAAGCTTTACACAGTTTTGCTGTGTGATCTTAGCCTGTGATTAAAGAAGCTATGGAGCCTTTTGAGCCTTCAAATACTGCACCTTACTTAGCCGAGATAGGTTTTGCATTAGACAGAGAAATATTTTCAAGTCTCGGGAGAGAGTTTTGTGAAGGGAGTCAAATGACACTGTTTCACTTAGACTTATGTAGGTGCAGCCCTAGAAAGTTACTTAATGCGTGTTTCCCAGATGAGATTTAAGTAGCAACATTTTGTTAGTATTCCTAATATTGGCTCTGTTACCTAAAATTTAGTGTGTGCTCTGTGCATGTGTGTGTATATATGTTTATATAAAGCTAGCCCAATATATAGCTCTAGCCACATTTTGCTAATGGTTTGAGAATACATGATCTTTTCTGAAAAACCAATGAACAAAATCAAAATGATGGTCAAAACTTGATTTCTCACTTAATTTTTTCTTAATTTCTAATAAATGAGGAAGACTTCCTTCTTGGTCTCTGGTATTTATGCTGAGATATTTTTGTAGAAAAAAAACGCAAACGAAAAACCTAGCCACCTGCTTTGTTTCTGTACCCTCAACATATGACATAATAAAATTTTATAGCAAGTTTGTATAAAACAAGCTATATACGGAATATAAGCAGAATTGAATACTTTCAAGAACAAAAATGAACTAGAAGGAGTTTGTAAGGCTGTGAAAATGCTGCACTATTACTTCTCATTTCTCAGTGCTTTTTTTCACTGGGCTTGTTGATAAGGCTCCACCTAAGAATTTGGTAAAAAATTTATTTCTTTCTATGCAGATTAGAGAGTTTCATGAGGTTCGAGACTTTTTCCTAGGGTCACCCATTGAAGTGACCTGCCATCCTTGGTGAAAAAAATAACTGAAGATTTTTGCAAAAAAAATCAGTACTTGAAAAGGCACTTGTAATTTTTCATGCTACATGTTCTGCCCAAAGCAAAGCAAAACATAACGTTTAGTCTATTTGTGTTGTGCCACTATAAAAAATAATTTCTGGAATAGTTCATGAAAATAGGTCATAAAATTGTGATATATATAATATTTTTCTAGTCAAGTCTACTAAAGATTTTTTTCACTTTAGTAAAAAAACCCACAAAACCCCTTTTCAGTAAACAGCACCGTTTTCCATTCTGTAATGCTGTCTCCAACTGTGGGAAATAGTCACTGAACATTTGAAAAGAGGGAGCTGAGACATTGATCGTGGGGAGGGAGGTTCTGAGGTTCCGGGTAACACCTTCTTCAGCACATTCCCAAGTTTTGGAAACCAGTTCAGAGCCAGAGGTTTTAGACTGAGAGTGGTTGTTTCTATTCCACCCCCGCTGCTGCTCAGACCAGAGAGTACAGTTACACATTTTATCCCACCACGAGAGTTTCTACTCCCACAGCTTTGTGCTGCCTCGGGTTTCCCATCCTCCCACATTTATCCTCTTGGTGTTCTGTCTCGATCACGCCATGTTTTCTTTCCTGACAGTATCACCTCCTCATTGCCAGCCCATTCCATTAGTCTTGCTTTATGCCAGCTTAATCAGGGTCTGAGTAGGCACTTCTTGAGATTGTTTGTAGGTTTGTCTGCAATATTCCTATGAACAGTTATAATTTTAAGTGGGTGTGTTTGTGTCAGCTATTACAAATTACTTGTCTAAAATTTTCCCATTATAAGACAGTTTTCCTGTTTCTTGTATCTCTGGCATGCTAGCTCTTTGGCATGAATTTTTTCATGCCTCCTTTTCTACAATGTTGATATTTTTCCCCAGTCATTTCCAGGAAAAAGATTTTAAAAACTAAAAAAATTTCTTCAAACTGATCTTGTGGTCCCAACATTTAGAGCAGACGCTTTGAATGGTGTAATAGGAGGAAAATCTGTTTGTTGTTTGTGCGTGTGCTCTGTCCAGATCTGGCTGAGCTATAACCTCTTGCCAAACCATGGTTTCCACACACTGAGAGACTACCTTGACAGCTAAAATCTAAAAAGCCTTCAATCCAACTAAAACTCAAGTCACTTCCAGCACTGAACACTGAGCAGCTTGTCTGCACGAAGCAAATGCACTATAGCAAATGGCTAGGTCACTTACATACTCCCCCTTCTCATCCAGGCTACAAAATCTCAGGGAAAACTTTCCACGGATGCTTTTAGCCACTCTTTTTCCCAAAGAGGTTCTTGTCCTTTTAACGACCCTACTGCTAAGACCCTGGAAGCATGAAGGAAGAAGCTGTCTGAATCAAATGGAAAAAAAGACAAATGCCAGACCAGGATGAGGGAAAAAAAATAGATTAAGAGGAAGAGTCTCCTGAGATCGGGATTGTTCAGGGGACAAAAAGCTAAGCCTAGAAACTGAGCAGAGGCAAATACTCGCTGCCCAAAAGCATTTCACCTCATATCAGCAGGTTTATTTGCCAGCATAGTGTAATCCACAATGTGTCAGTACGAGTTAATAAAGAGGAGGGTTATTGTTGGCTGGAAGAGTTGTCGTACATGTCTTTGGGAAGTAGCAGCATCTCTCCTGGTAGTTGTAAGGGGCAGTAGAGGGAGTATGCGTGGGGGAAATTGGCTACAAAACGGTAAGGTGAGCGTGGGAAGTTAGTGGGAGGGTAGGATACATTCAAAGAAGGAAGAGAAAAAGGGTCTGGGAATGTAGTGGAGAAGGAAGAAAAAAATAGATTGTCTGCAAAATGGGTGTTAGAAGGATATTGAAATAGATTTGATAAGGAACTTCGTTAGATGAAGGCAGGGCAGAAACATGGAACAAAACTTGAGAGTGGAACAGTACACATGGCTGCCCGGGGTGTCCTGTGTGCATTTCCTCTTCTGGGTGTGTGGCTGCCTGGGCTCAGGGCCAGCTTAGAGACAGTATAGATGGTAGCCTTGAAGGAAAATGCTAGAAGAAACCCCAGTGAGGGGTTTCCTTTGCCCAGGGGGTGCTTTTAAGCTGAGGCTCTCAGCCTTGTTCTCAGCTTGACCATTGCCGCTGTGCTGCAGCCATGGCCGGTGCCTGTTGATCTGAACACCTGCAGGTGACAGGCTTGACTTCAGACCTGCCTCATCCCCATGGACTTGTCTGGCCATTTGGACTCTTGGCTAGCCTCGGTTGCCACCAAGAGACCTGCTCCATGCCCTTGTGAGTGAAACCCCTGTCCTGCAGACCCTGCTGTCACCTCTGGCTCCTGGCTCCCCTTCCCCAGTGGAGCAGCCTCCCCTCACTGCCTCCTGCACTGTGAACTCACCACAGATCTTTTCCTACAGCTTCATGTTCCACCAGTGGTCTCAGGAGCAGTAACATAGTATGACTGCAATGAGATTGCTCCTTCAGCTTTAGAAGGTGTATACCAGGTATATAACCTAACTGTCTCAAGCCCGGTGATAAATCATATGACTGCCATATACTCCATTTAATCCTTTTCAGTTTAGAAACACATCAGATGTACTGTAAAACTCAATCAAAAGAAAATTACTGCAGTTGTAAAGCTACATGTTCCCTGCATGCTGGCAGCAAAACATATAAAATGTGCTATACAAGGACCCTGGTGAAGGTTTTGTTTTCTCTTTACTGTTTTCTTTTGCCCAGAACTGCTTATGCCTCATGAAGGTCCAAACTGTGCTCTGTTTCTTAGCTGACAATGGCTGTATGCAGTTACAGAACTTTCACTTTTATCCTTTTAGCCATTAGTCTCCTTCTTTGCCCTTTGGGATTGTTCTAATTTTTTAATGACCCAATGAAAATGTTAGTAACAGAGAAGTTTCCTATTTTTCTTCCTTTTACCTCCTATTTTATTTGTTGTTACCAGCGGGGTCAAAGAAAGTATGTGATTATTTTTAAGTTAGTTTGGAGAAGCTGTGTGAATTTGTGATGTTCTGTTTTATTTTGTGGCCTTGTGAATATCATGCAGCCTTTTATGAAGCTTTATATTTTAATATAAGAATGTCAAGAACATTTCATTTGCAAACCTAGACAGATATCGAAGCACATGAACATTCGATGTGATAATCAAAGTACTTTATCACAAATACCTTTTTAGACATTTATTTAGTTGCAGCCAAGTCAACTGCATTTTAGTCAAGCTCTTTTTAACAGTCACACTAAGAGCACTCTGCCAAGTCTCATTTGTTGACCTCTCCACACCTTTTCTAAACCAATATTTATTGCCTCTGCAAGACTACCTTTAATTCCAAACCAGTAGCTATTTTGCCTTCTTCAAATGCTTGATCATGTCTGTCCTTGTTCCGTGGCTCAGGTACACTAACAGGAAAGTTGAGGTTATGTTTGTTGTTAAAGGTGGAGGAGACTGAGTTGTGTGCATCCAGAAACTTGCCATGGCATCAACTGATGATGGATTGATCAAGAAGACTAAACGAAAACGGAAGCTATAAGCCCCCTCAGTCAGCACAGATTCTGCTTTCTGCTTTCTAGACTGAGACCACATGTGCAACCCCAGGAAAAAATGTTGTTAGCTCGGGCTTTCCTGTTAATGTGTTCCTATTAAAGAATGCCAAAGTGTGTCACACAGGTATTAGTTTTACATCAAAGAAGAAGACAACTATTCTGCTCCTGACAAAACAGAGTGTATTGTACTATTGCTCTTGATCTCTCTGTTCCCCCTGTCGTGTTTTGTTTCATGGACAGAAAATCCTGTGCCCAGGTCCTCACTGCTGTCTTGCCTGTTCAGGGATATGAAGACTCTTTGGCCACATCTGAATTAGCAAAATGAACAGGGCCGAGGAACTGCTTGGGCACACTACCATGAAGTGGTTTTGTTCCAGCTTGGCCTCACCGAAGCAGTTGGTGCCAGGCTGTGGTTGGGGAACTAGCACGGGCCAAAGCCAAACCCTAATGCATAGGTTGCTTTTGGCTTGGTTGCTGGGATAACTGGTTTAAACCCTTGTATGGTTATGAGATGTGCCAGGCTACTTAGTCACAGGGTCAGAAAATGAGCCCTGTACCATTTAATTTACCAGGATAGATATGGTTTTGAGTCTTGGCCCCACAATGAGGTTTGTGGGAGGAGGGGAAGGAGGGGCCTCTACTATGAAGACCCTTTTTTTTAAGAGCCAGCACCAAAAAGAGACTAATAGTTGAGTGGTTACTGGTCTGAATTGCTTCTGTATTTTACACTACACCATCACTAAAGAAACAAAATAGATAGTAGGGAGGGAATAAAAGCTCAGGTCTCCTCGTGGTCAGCTGACTACCCGAAGTGGTAGTTTGCAGCCAAGTTTTTAAATGTTTGTTCTGCTTCTGATCCCAGGATTCTGACTCTTGTTTGGCCCAGTTCAAACAAAATGGTTTGAGCATGCTCCTTTACAGAATAATTATCAGTGTGTTGGTTATGGTACTTTTTAAAAAGGAAAAACAATATGTAGCTTTTCGTCTAATGCTCATCAAAAGCAAGAGCAAAGAGTGTGGTACAGGTTGAAGGATTTATGGTAAAGCTGAATTACTGCACAAGATCTTCAAACCTAATTTCAAAAGGACCCCAGTCATGTTCAAATACTATTTTAGGAATTCAGTGACATGTACTTGGTTAACCATTACAATTTTAATACTTTTTAAACCAACATATGTAGCCTTTAAGAATAACAACCAAAAGAAATTTTTAGCTTAATGTTAGGAATAAATTTTATTTTGTTATGACCAAGACTGGCCTGTGAGTTTTATTGCATTACACTGTATGCAGGTTTCATCAGCTCAAACTGACTCCTTATAGCAGCTTGATTTAAGGAGTTTGAAGTAGTTTCCTCAGGGAACTGCATGCTCAAAAAATTGAATTGTTAGCTGGTAGGAAAGAATTATAGAACACTTTTCAAAGCATGCAGTGGTGAAGAAAGGAAATGGAGTTGGTGACATAGAGTGAGAAAGTGCCTGCCTCATACATCTGTAGGTGGTAAGCCACAGTTGGTTCATACATTTATTCTATTTCTTCAACTACCAGTACTCCAAGAACTAATTACACTCATTTAGGTCAACATTTCTGTATTCTACTGAATATTGAAAAAACAGGTAGAGAGGTTAGCATGATTTAGAAGGAACTTCTCTGGATCTCCACTGGACTAGAATACTATGCAACCAGAATAATAATTTCCAAGCCTTATTTTGAAGTATAATTTCTATTGTTAAGTATTAATTTTAAGGATGAAAGCTTAACTGATAAACTAGACTTAAAGTCCTCCAAAATACTGTCTCAGAAGGTTTTGTTTTCCTCTTGGCTTACCTCTGCCATTTCAGCTTGAGTCAGTCAGAATTCACTGGTAGATTAATTGCAGAAGTAAGCCACATTGCTAAGGGGTGAACTGATTGAAAGCTAAGCTGATTCAGATGGAGACTGCTTTCATATAGAAGAGTCTGCCTTTGTGTTTCCCATACCCTTTAAAATAAATAAATAAATAAAAAGACAATGGAAATAGAAGCATGGCATTTTAATAGATTTTGAGTTATTTTCTGACTTTCTTTAAAAGTCAGTATAGTTTAAGTCCCATTGTACTTGCTATCAGAACCAATTTGGAAAACAATTAGGCAGATGGAGCCCAAGTTAAAATGTGAGTGGGGAAGGAAGCATGGAGTGGAGAAGTTAGCAAATCTTACTTTTTTGTTTGTTTGTTTTAGATATACAAAAAATTGACAGATAACAGCCAGAGGTAAAAATTACAGAATGAAAATAGAAAAAGGAGTGTTTCTTGGCCAAAGTAAAATCGGAGCTAGGAAGTGGAAGATCATCTTACTGTGGAAACAGAAAGATCTCAGGGCTTTTTCCAACAGATTCTGGAGTATAAATAACAAAAGCATGTCTGAGGCTCAAAATAAAGTGAACAAATCAGTAGCTACAGAATGTCAATGAAGGTAAAGATTCTCCATGCAATCAGGAAAGAATTGCTGATGATGAAAAGGAGGGCAGAGAAACTGGAGCGTCAAAAATCTGACAATCAGTGAAGGACCAAGTAGTGTGAGTACCAGCAATTATTTGGCTGGTTAATGAAGCCACTGAAGAGAAGACTTCATGCCAGAGCCAGGTGGACATGGGGGAAGAAGGGAGGCAAGGCTAACACTCAGCAGCTGGAAAGCTGAGTGAACTGCAAATACGAAAAAACCCATCCAGGTGTCTGACGTTTTTCTCTGTCAGAAACAGAGCACTGGCATAATCTGATCGATACTCTGAAGTTAATAGGCTTAATAATATAGGCTACTACAGTGCTGTGCTAAATCCACTGCTAACAAAACTCCACTACAGGCAATGAAAGCATCAAAGAAATTATTCTGGGCCACCACTATTGCAATTTATAGAGACTGATGTATGCTTAAGTAGCCAAGTGCGTAACTTCTAGCTTTAAACCCTCTTCTTTTTCCCAAGCAATTTATCTATACTTCAGCAACTCGTCCTTCACCTAAGGAGGTGAAAGCTGCTCTTTTTGTGTGTTTCGTTAAGTAGCACACTTCAGTTTTCATGTGATAAAGTATCCCTTCCTAATCCCAGCTCTATTTTAATTTATCACAGCACATGGATCCAAGTTTCCCACTCCTCTCTTATAACCAGGTAATGAAAATGGAAGTGACACAAATCAGTGGAAAGACTTTTCTACCCTTACACTTATGGTTATTATTCACAGAATCACAGAATGGTGGTACTAGGAATTCATACCAGGAAATTTTACCCAAGAAGTAAGTGTGGAAGAAACTATTTTTTTGTGTGGGTGAATTATTCCAATGAAAGCACATTCATATTTCATTTTCAGGTTATTTATTAGCCGTGGCTGTTTGTGACCCTAGTTAAAGTAATAGTTGCAGGTGACCCAAAAATAATGGAAGAATGCTCATTTCCTGTGGCCCAGTTTCATGAATGCTTTATTTTCCTTTAAACTCAGACTTCTGCATTGGAAACAATAACATACCAACATTGTCTAATGAAATCAGCTTCACTTGCCATGACCTTTGGTTTACTCGACCTTTGGTTTACTTAACCTTTTGCTTCCATCATTAATTATACGTGCGCTCTAGTTAGTGTAGAGAAGGTGATTTGATCATTATTAAAAACCTATCAAGCTTGCTTTCTTCTGAAGAAAGAGGAAAAGCTAACAAACAAGCGTGTAAAGAAGCAAAGAGATGAAGCATTCATGAGAGAGATGAAAACTAAACGCTTCAGCCTGGAACAACGAAGAGATACAAAGCAAGTAGTGGATAAGATATTCTTGGAAAAAGTAGAAGATACTTGCTGCTATACACAGAATTTGTACTTGCTTTGGCTTTTTTCTTGCATAATCAAGTGCAATACCAGTAAAAGATTACAAACTGGCAATACTCTGAAAGATAATCAGATACACAATAGTTGCAACACAGAAGGTAGGTGAATTGTTTCAAGACATCAACATCTTTTGGTCCAGACCTAAAGGATCAGTTTTCACAAAGAAAAGTACAATTTGGAAGCGAGTGTAGTCTAGATGATATGATATCTCTCTCAGAGGTAGGTTTTTGTTCTTTTTCCAGATCTGGTCTCTTTTCATAGGGACAGCATCTCACCATTCCTTATGCTGAAAGGATCACTGAAACAAAGTATTCTGCCTCAAGCTGATTCTGGCACAGATGGTGCCTCCCCTCTCTGGGAACTATCCTGGAGAATGGACATAGCTGTAGAACATTTTTTTTCAGCTAGAAACTTTATATAGAGAAGTGACTTTTTTTTTCAGCTAGATGAGCGCCATGGTTGTGGTTCACTGGGCAAGTGAATGACAGTGAGTTGGGTGGGAAGAGGGTGAAAATGACTCCACCTGTCATGTCTGATTTAGTCCCTGACTTGCTGTGTTCATAAGGCAGGAACAGAGCTATCGAAGTCTGCTGTGGACGCAGGAGGTTCTGACCTGTGACAACTGCATGATGAGACAAAGATGGGTGAGACAGTGTCGCAGATCTCTTAGTTCAGTCTGTCCTGATGCAGTTGCTACTCAGTATCCCTTTCAAATAAAACAATGTAGCTCACTAGCTTACAGAGAACGGGTCTTTAAATAAAACTGTTCTTCACTGCTCATTCAAAAAAAGCAGTCCCCAAACCGTATCAGAGAATGGTTGAGTTTGGAAGGGTCCTTGGAGATCACCTAATTCAGCTCCTTCACTTAAAGCAGAGTCACCTACAACAGGGTGTTCAGGGCCAGGTTTTGATATATCGAAGAAGAGAAACTCTGCAACCTCACTAGGCCATTTGCTGTATTTCAATTTGTACTCATTGCTTCTTGTCCTGTTGCTGGATACCACTGAGAAGAGCCTTCTCCAAGCTAAACAATCCCAGCTCTCAGGCTCTGCCTGTAAGATAAGTGCTGCAATCGCTTAATCATCTTAATCCCTTAATCATCCCTTAATTATGACCTGGTCAGGCTGGAGAGTTGAGCAGAGAGTAAACTTACGAAATTCAGCAAGTGCAAGTGTAGGGTCCTGCACCTGAGGAGGAATAACCCCACGTATCGGTACAGGTTAGGAGCTGACCTGCTGGAAAGCAGCTCTGAGGAAAAAGACCTGGGAGTCCTGGTGGACAACAGGATGACCATGAGCCAGCAATGTGCCCTTGTGGCCAAGAAGGCCAATGGCATCTGGGGGTGCATCAATAAGAGTGTGGGAAGCAGGTCGAGGGAGGTCATCCCTCCCCTCTACTCTGTGCTGGTGAAGCCGTAATTGGAGTACTACGTCCAGTTCTGGCCTCCCTGGTTCAAGAAGGACAGGGAACTGCTGGAGAGGATACAGAAAATGGCTACAAAAATGGTTAGGGTACTAGAACATCTCCCTCATGAAGAAAGGCTGAGGGACCTGGGGCTTTTTAGTCTGGAGAAGAGAAGACTGAGGGGGGATCTTAATCAATGCTTATAAATATTTAAAGGGTGGATGTTAGGAGGATGGATCCAGGTTTTTTTTTTCAGTGGTGCCCGGTGACAGGACAAGAGGTAATAGGCACAAACTTGAACATAGGAAGTTTCATCTAAACATGAGGTGAAACTTCTTTACTTTGAAGGTGGCAGGGCACTGGAACAGGCTGCCCAGAGAGGTGGTGGAATCTCCATCTCTGGAGATATTCAAAACCTGCCTGGACACTACCCTGTGCAACCTGGTCCAGATGACCCTGCTCTGACAGGAGGGATGGACCATTTTGTAATAAACACTAAATAAAGGGGTCCTGCAGAGGATGGACAGCAGGAGAATGTATGTTACAAACCCAGAAATATATAATCATCAATGCAAAGTAAGAGTTTAATGTTAAAGAAGTAGTCAGAAAATTACTTAACTCAGATGGTGCCTGTCTTCCATAGGTCTGCAGGCACCTTCACAGAAAGAAAGCCCAAGTATAAACACATAGCTGAGAGGGAAGGGACTTAATGCAGAAACAGAGCATTTTGCTAGAGGAAGGTCTGTTACAGACTGATTTTAGCCCTGCAAATAATACATAAGCAGAAAGTGAATTCCAACCTAGAAAATGGAGCTAAGCACAGACATAATCAGATACAGCACAAATAGTTTAAACCATTCAGCATTAATAGTGAAATGTAAATCTGAACTCTGAGGGCATGTATCTGGAGCTCAGCTGGAGCTGTATGTGGCTACATGGGCTTATCTGGGGGGAACAGCTAGTAAAATTGGTGCTCAGGTAGGGCTGCATGAAAATTAAAGACAGCGAGGAAAACTTCAGCTTAACTTAGGTTAAGAACTCATCTAGCCAAGTCACTTGGGTGATTCCATGCTGTCTGAGTACAGTTTGTAATGGTGGAATATAATAGAGAGTTACTGCAATTAAAGTGCATTTTGCAAATTGGAGCTGACCAAGAAAGTAAGAAATTGTATGCTGAATTCAGACTGTGGTTTTAAACTGGTCCCTCAAACATAGAGAGAAGAGGAAACCAGCATGGCTGTCTTGTTTTCTGTCTTTCAACTAAAAAAAGGAAGGAAAATTGGAAAGTCCTCTGTTTTCTGCAAAGTGCAGAGCAGAGAGCTTTCAAAAAATTGACTGTTATGGAATGGGAATCTGTTTCCTTCCTCAAATTTACTCACATAAACCAGTGACACACTATACAGATCTGATTTTGTCATCAGGAAACACATTCATCAGGTAAGTTCTACTGGAACAGAGGAAACAGGGCATCTCGGGACCAATAGGCCCCGTGTCTTTCTCTGTCTCTTGATCAGTTGGCTTGAGGTAGCCAAGCCAAGACCTGTATTATTAAACTCTCTAGATTTTAGTCCTGATTTCATCTGGGATAGAGCTAGTTTTCTTTTTAGTAGCTGGTACAGTGCTGTGGTTTGGATTTGGAGTGAGAATTATGCTGATAAACACACTGATGGTTTATTTGTTGCTAAGTAGTGCTTATCCTAGGTTAGGGATTTTTCAGTTTCTCATGCTCTGCCAGCAAGCAGGTGCACAAGAA